>NC_067493.1:34321532-34399032 GCF_947179515.1 Apodemus sylvaticus | reverse complement strand
GGCTGCACTGGATCTGGCTAAGACCGAGACCAAGACCGGAAGAAAATGATCTTGGGCAGGGCCTGTTTACAACTCGGTGAAACCTAGCCCTGGGGAGAGAGAAGTTTCTCCCGAGGGGGAGGGGGAGGCAGGTGTGACTCACCCCTCCCTCATCTGATCTGGGACACCTAAGAGCCTCGGAATTACCCCAGAGTAGCGAGCAGCCTATCAGGTCCGACTGAGAGAAGACAATTGCACCCTGGCTGTCGGCTAGCACCTTCCCGATGTAACACACACACACACAACACACACACACACACACACGGGAGAGACAGGTCACACCCAGAACTACGGACTTTCTGGGTGAGAGTACAACGCCCTGTCACGCAAGAAAAAAACCCAAGCCCATCTGTCTGCCCTTAGACTCAGTGTGCAGTAGACACTGACAGGAGGAAGGCTGTATACAGTATGCACACTCGGTATACAGTAAGCACACACAGGAGGCGGGCAGCACGCAGGAGGTTCGGTATACAGAAGGCACAGGCAGGGGGCAGGGAAAGCGCAGGACGTGCAGTCGGCAGGAGGTGCAGTCGGCAGGAGGTCTAGGTGCTGCAAAGGACAGACACCAGGAAACTTACAAAGATGGCTTCCACCCAAGGGCCACTCGCTGGCTCCGGCCAGTCTGCCCCAACCCGTTTTTCCTTCTCTAAGGCCCTAAGGGGTCCAGGAAGCTGGAAGGAGAAGCGGAGCCCTAGGGCATCAGAGGGGGAGGGAAACTCAACTGATCTAGAGCTGCACAGGTCTTCACCAAAAGCCCAAGAGGAAAGCTAAGAATGCAGACGTCTCTGTGACACCGGAGATAATCCAGAGGGTGACAGGTCACACGGCACCCACGGATCTGCGCTCTGGCTTCTCCCTTTGCTGATGGGTTGGGTCCTTTTGAGTTTTGTTGTTAATTTGGTTTGGTTTGGTTTTGGTTTTTCACGGTAGGGGTTCCTATTTGTAGCCTGGCCTTCCTGGAACTTGCTCTGTAGACCAGGCTGGCCACAAATTTAGAGATTGGCCTGTCTCTCCAAGGATTTGAGTACTAAATCACCACTGCCCAGCCGTTTTTTTCGTTTGGTTTGGTTTGGATTGGATTTTGGTTTTGGTTTTTTCCAGGCAGGGTTTCTCTGTGTAGCTCTGGCTGTCCTGGAACTCACTCTGTAGACCAGGCTGGCCTCGAACTCAGAAATCCACCTGCCTCTGCCTCCCAGAGTGCTGGTTGTTAAAGGCGTGCGCCACCACAGCCCAGCTTGTTTTATTTTTTTAATGCTGGGGTTTGAACCCAGAACCCAGAACTTCTCACCTGATGGGCAAGAGCTCTATCGCTTAAATTCATCCCAGCACTGTGCCCGACTCTTCTTCTTTTTTTTTTTTTAGTGTCAAATTTAAAAAGTAATAATAAAAAAAAATAAGAATCAGCTGGGCATGGTGACACACACCTTCGATCCCAGCACTCGGGAGGCAGAGGCAGGTGGATCTCTGTGAACGTAAGCTAGTGTGGTCTACATAGAGTGTTCCAGGACAGCCTGGGCTACTCAGAGAGGCTCTGCTTCAAACACAAACAAAGCCAAACCAAAATGTAATCCTTAAGGGGGCTAAGGATGTGTAGGTAGAGGGTTTGCCGGCATGCGTGGAGCCCCGGGTCTGATTCCCAGCAGTGCTGGCTGTGGTGGTGCACACCTGTAATCCCAGCAGCCAACAGAGAAGCAGGAGGATTAGAAATCCAAGATTACACCAGGTGTCAGAGTAGTGGTTGATGTGTTTTTATGAAACTCAATCTGATATGGCAGGAGGGGTGCCTTAGCGGGCATTCCTCTGAGGTATCAGCCACAGGACAGGTCTAGTATAAAAGGGAGTTTATTTGGGGTCTGGAGAAGGGAGTAGAGGGAGAGAAAGAAAGGGAACAGAGGAGGACAGAAGGTGAGAGGTCAACTGGGAACACAAGAGGAGAGAGAGGGAGGGAGGGAGGGGGAGAGAGAGACAGAGACAGAGAGACAGACAGAGAGAGGCCCAAACAGTCCTTAGCCGCCTGGCTCTTACTGGCCATTGCTAAGTAACTGTAGGGTTGAGCCTAGAGGAAGTGCTAACAGTGGTGGTGGTGGTGGCAGCAGCAGCGGAGGCGGGCGTGCACCTTTAATCCCATCACTCAAGAGGCAGAGGCAGGTGGAGCTCTGAGTTTGAGGCCAGCCTGGGCTACGGGTGCAAGTACTAGGGACAGCCAAGGCTACACAGAGAAACCCTGTCTTGAAACACAACAACACAAAGAAGTTCCAGACCATCCTCAACTTGATAGACAAGTCTCAGTGTTGCCCAGGCTGGCTCCTAACTCACTCTATAGGCAAGGATGACCTTGATGTCCTTACGTCCGACCCTGCCTCCCAAGTGCTGGGGTCACGAGCTTGCTCCTTGCTACCATGGAGCATTTTCTTTGAGCATCTGCACATCCAGATGTGAATTAGGGCTCTCTTTGTCTCCTACGTGTTTGTTCGGCTCTGGAAATTGTTCATAGCTCTCAGAAAGACAATAACAACATTTACTAGCTCTTGATAAAGGATATTACACAGGGCCAGGTGTAATGGCTCACGCCTATAATCACCTGCTAGGGAAGATGAGCCGGGGAGATCAAAAGTTCAAGGCTTATCTGGGAGACTTAGTGAGGTCCTGACTCCACATTAAAATATCTAAAGGGTCAGGAATATAGGTTAGTGGTAGAGCATTTGTCTAGCATGCAAGGGGCTTAGACTCAATCTTTACTTTTTTTTTTCTTAAGATTTATTTATTTGTTATATGTAGGTACACTGTAGCTGTCTTCAGACACACCAGAAGAGGGCATCCAATCTCATCACAGATGGTGTGAGCCACCGTGAAGCTGCTGGGATTTGAACTTGGGACCTCCAGAAGAACAGTCAGTGCTCTTAACCACTGAGCCATCTCTCCAGCCCCAGGGAGCTTTACGTATTTTTGAGATAGGGTCTCACATAGTCCTGGCTGACCTCAAACCCATTATGTAACTTGAACTTTGCCTAGACTTTGGTTTGTTGGCTTTGAGACAGGGTTCCTCTGTGTAGCCCTGGCCACCCTGGAACTTGCTCTGTAGACCAAGATGGTCTCAAACCCAAGTTATCTGCCTGCCTCTGCCTCCCAAGCACTGGATTAAAGATGTGCACCACCACGGCCAGCTTCATTTAGATTTTGTTTGTTTGTTTGTTTTGTTTTTTGTTTTTTGGATTTGGTTTTTTTGAGACAGGGTTTCTCTGTATAGCCCTGGCTGTCCTGGAACTCACTCTGTAGACCAGGCTGGCCTCGAACTCAGAAATCTGCCTGCCTCTGTTTCCCAGAGTGCTGGGATTACAGGCGTGCACCACCACTGCCCAGCTTAGATTTTTTTTTTTAATTTTATTTTACTTTATGTGTATAAAATGTTTTGGCCTGCATGCTTGCACATGTGCCAAGTACATGCCTGTTAGGTTCCCTGAAACTGGTTAAAGATGGTCGTGAACTGTGGATGCTGGGAATCGAACCCGGGTCCCCCAGAAGAGTCACAAATACTCTTGACCTCTAAGCCATCTCTCCAGTCCTAATCTCTCAAATGTATTTATTTTGTGTATATGAGTACGCCATTGCTGTCTTCGGACACACCAGAAGAGGGCATCAAATCTCATCACAGATGGTTGTGAGCCACCATGTGGTTGCTGGGATTTGAACTCTGGACCTCTGGAAGAGCATAACCGCTGAGCCATCTCACCAGCCTAACCTTGAACATCAGTATCTCTGCTTCCACGGGCTGAGTGCTGGAATAGCAGGTACGAACCACCCGGCCCCGTTTAATACGGTGCTAGGAATCAAACCAGGGCTGCGATCAGTCCATGCTAGGTGAGCCCCGCACAGCACACCACGCACACCGCGGAGCTGAGCTTCCAGCCCCACCTTCGGGTCTCTAGGAGGGCGTCTCTGCGGAGGTCAGAGTGGAGCACTCACTGCGCAAGGTCACGATTAGACAAAGCGTGCATTCTAAGGCTGAGGGAAGGAGCAGGAGGGAGGCAGCCGGCCAGGCCCGTCTGTTCACATTCCTCTTGGCCTCCGAACATTCCTTCCCCCACGTGGCGAATCGCACAGTGGTCTGAAATGAGGGGTTTGTGGTGTGTTTCCAGGTGAGGGAGATACCAGAGCTGCCTTTGCTTTTCAGGATGTTTGTTTCTTGTTTCTGAGACAGGGTCTCCGGTGACACAATCTGTCACCAGACTCCATCTATGACCCAACCTAGCCTTGAATTTATAGCAATCCTCCCGCGTCGCCTAGTGTGGGGATTACAGGTGTATATCGCTATATTTGGCTTGGTTTTTTGTTTTTGTTTTAGTTTTTTGAGACAGGGTTTTTCTGTGTAGCCCTGGCTGTCCTGGAACACTCTGTTCGCCCCACCTTTGGCTGGCCTCGAACTCCTGATCTTCCCGCCACAGTGTCTACATTGTTGAGACTACAGATATAAGTAAATAAATCTGGCTATCTGTTTGTCTGTCTTGGTTTTCATTCATGTATTTTACCCAATAACTCCCTCCTCTAGGAGGGCCACAGAAAACAGAATTTCAGTCCTCCAAGGCAGGTCATAGAGATTTATCTTTCCTCTGTTTCATTCAAGGAGCCAGTAAAAAAATTCTCTGGCTAAGTATGAGCAGGCTGAGGCTGACGGATCCTGAGTTTGAGGCTAGCCTGGGCTACAGAGTGAATCCAAGGCCAGCCAGAGTTATATAGTGAGAATTTACCTATAATGAATTAATTACATATTTATTTATTTATAAAATATAGAATTTAAATTATATATAAAATAATTAATTAATTAATTAAATGTAGGACTGGAGAGATGGCTCTGCAGTTAAGAGCACTGGCTGCTCCTCCAGAGGATTTGAATTCGATTCCCCACATCCACATGGCAGACCTTCTGTTCAATTTCAGGAGATCCAACATCCTTTTCCACCATCCATGGGCACAAGGCATGAAAATGGTGTACAGACATACATGTAGGCAAGACAATCACATATGTAAAATAAGAGAAAAATGAATTTTAAATGTTTAACTAAGAAGATAAAATGTTTTAGTTAAAAATAAATTCAAATAAAAATTTTATATATTTTCTTATTTTTATTTATTTATTTATTTGGTTTTTCGAGACAGGGTTTCTCTGTGTAGCTCTGGCTGTCCTGGAACTCACTCTGTAGACCAGGCTGGCCTCGAATTCAGAAATCCACCTGCCTCTGCCTCCCAAGTCCTGGGATTAAAGGCGTGCGCCACCACTGCCCTCAAATAAAAAGTTTAATTCAGTGTTGCAGAATGTTTGTTTAGAAAAGAAAAGGAAGTTAAAGGTGCCAAATAGTTCCATACCTTACAAATGGATGTACACCTAAGGCAAAAAAAAAAAAAAATCTTCTAGGGAGACTGAGGAAGAAAGATAAAAATCTTGAGACAGACTCAGCTGCACCGTGAATCTTGTCTCAAAATAAGTAATTAAACAGAGCAGATACACCACGGTGACTCAGAGGGTGAGGACATTTGGCTCTAAACCTGAGTTCATAAATTTCATCCCTGAAACTCACACACCAAGAGGAGAGAACTGACTCCTAAAAGCTGTCCTCTGCCCTCCACACCCACCGTGGTATACGCGTGTCTATGTGGGCGCGCACACACACCCTCATGTACAATAAATTAATTAAACAGACCAGGTATGTGGCTCACATCCATAACTCCAAGCACTTGGGAATTTGGGAGGCTGAGGCAGGAGGGTTGCTTTGGGTTTGAGGCCAGCCTGAATAGAATTAAAAATCAATCAAACAAACAAACAAATTTTAAAAAGATGGTGCAAGCCTTTAATTCTAGCATGTAGGAGACAGATCTCTGTGAGTTCGAGGCCAGGCAGGGCTATAGAGTGTGTCTCAGAATAACAACAACAAAACCAACTAAAAATTTTGGTCAAATAATCACAAAAAGATAAGATTTATTTTGGTTTTTTTTTTTTTGTTGTTGTTGTTGTTGTTTTGTTGTTTTTTTTCCGAGACAGGGTTTCTCTGTGTAGCCCTGGCTGTCCTGGAACTCACTCTGTAGACCAGGCTGGCCTCAAACTCAGAAATCGCCTGCCTCTGCCTCCCAAGTCCTGGGATTACAGGCATGCGCCATCACCGCCTGGCCAGATAAGATTTTAAAAAGGTTAGGGGACACACGCCATGCCACATAAGGCCACTAGAAGGACTGCTTGAAGGAGTGAGTGGCTTCTCTGCTTCAGGAGAGTTTAGAGAATCAAACTCAGGTCACCAGGCTTAGCTTCAATCACCTTTACCCAATGAGCCATCTTGCTGGCCCACCCAGCACACTTTTGCTATAGGAGACCTGGTGCACCAGTTGTAATGTTGCAAAATACATCTCCGCAGCCAGGGAGGCTTGGATGGATTTGCAACATTTTAGAACATACTGAAGAGATGTGAGCATTCTACAGGAGTCTGACATATTGCCTGTCCCCCGGCCCCAGACAAATAGGATGGCATATTTGATATAGTTTAGTTGGGTATTGCTTAGATTCTCCCTGGGGGATTTGTGTGTTTCTTTTTCCTCACGATGTAGCCCTCACTGGGGTAAAACTCACTGTATAGACCGGACTGTCTTTGAACTCACAGAGAGATCCAGCTTCCTCTGCTTTCTAAGTGATAATGTGCTGGGTGTGTGCCACAAAGCCGGCCTTTTCTTTTGTTTCTTTCAATTGTGCATGCTTGCGTGCCCGCATACGTTTCTGCACACCATTTGTGTGTGGGTGCGCTTGGAGTCCAGAGAGCAATCCCCCCGAACTGGCGGTAGAAGCCGTGTCAGCCACCTGACACTGTGAGCAGCAAGTGCAACACCAGTCTCACCAGTCTTGTTATTGTTCGATTGAGAGAGGTTCTCACAGCCTAGGCCAGGCTGGCTTTGAACTCCTGATCCTCCTGTTTCTTTCTCCTGAGTGCTGAGATACCAGATATGACCACCTACCTCACCTGGTTTGTGTCTAAGTTGAATCCAGTCTCTCTTTCCCACCTCCACCCCCACCCCCGAGACCCCATCATGATGGTCTGTTACCAACTCAGAACGGACTCTACCTTACTGTGCTTTGAAGTGTCCTTGAGTTTATTTTTTTGTAGCACTGAGAGTAGGTCTAGGGACTCATGCAGGTCAGGCAAATGCTCTACCGCTGAGCCACGCCCCCAGCCCCTCCCTGGGGGTTTCTAGGCAGGGTTTCTATGGCTGGGCTACAGTCCAGGGGCTGAATCATTTTTCTTTAATGGTTTTGCCTTGTCACCATGGTCTCTGTGGTTCTAAACCCCTAGAACCAGTGCTGGTGTACTGGGACGGAAGCAATTCTTCAATACCCTGAGAGAGAGCTGCCTGGGAGCCTCGGCAGCAAGACTTCCCTTCAGACCTCAGCTCAGAGGCAGCTGGTGGAGCGGAGGTGCTGGCCCGGCGGCGGAGCGTGCCTCTGCCCGTGATAAGCTGCAACCTTACTTAAGCTTGAGTAACCACAGATAGAGCCCTATCTTAAATCAACTTCTCATCGCAGGTCTTGAAACCTGCTTTGTTTAACTTCGTGCTGTTTGGAGGAGCATGTGATAAGGGCCCCTGGAGTTTAAATAAACTTGGAAATCAACGGAGTGTATTAGTCTCCGTTCCGTTGGCGAGGTGGCTTACAGGCTGGTGCTCAACTGGCCCTGCACAGACCACTCAAGACCCTCCCTCTGCTGTCTCCTTCCGGTCCACTTGCCCATCCCAGTCTCTACCCAATCAAACAGGGTTTCATCTCCTCCTCCTCCTCCTCCTCCTCCTCCTCCTCCTCCTCCTCCTCCTCCTCCTCCTCCTCCTCCTCCTCCTCCTCTGCCCTATCCCTCTCCTCCTCCCCTTTTCTTCCTCCTTTCCTCCTCCTATTCCTCTTCCTCCCCCTTCTTCTCCTTCCCCTCCTTCTCCTCCTACTTTCTTTTCTTCTTCATCCTCTTCCACCTCTTCTTCCCTTCCCCCTTTCCCTCTTTATCTTTTTTTTTTCTCTTTTCCCCTCTACCTTCTCTTTTTTCTCTTCTAATTTTTAGTCCCTCCACCTGCTTTGTAGTTCAAAGTCTCATATATGCCTCATACTCACTACGCAGCCAAGGATAACCTTGAAATCCTGATTCTCCTGCCTCCTCTGGCCCCATCTCCTGCACCCTAGGCAGGAAGCCCTCCACCAACTGAGCTACGTTCGAAACTTTTTTTCTTTTTCTTTTTTTGGATATTACCTACTGTAACCCAGTCTAGCCTCCAACTCTAGACCTTCCCGACTTCGCCCCCAGAGTGCTGTGATCATAGAAATTCATTTTTGTTTTCCCTTCAGGTACCCTTCATGGACAGCTGGAAAAGCAGACAACTGGTGGTGGTGGTGGTGGTGGTGGTGACCCAATAGGATGCGATTAGAGTCCCAAACACGGCTTGTTTTCAATCTAGGGGTCAGAGAGAGAACGAAGACAGACATGAATTGATTCTAACTATAGTCGTTAATCCTCTGTCAATGCGACTAGCTTTTGAATCAGCCAGAAGATGAGCCCCTGATGGATGCGTCTACAAGAACACTTTCAGGGGTGTTTGCTGAGGAGGGGAGAACTACCCTGACTGTGGCATCGTCTACCCTCACAACATGGCACACAGTACCCCAACACATCCAACAAGATGGTGTCCTGTTCCCGGCTCTCCTACTGCCCCATGCATGGACAGCAAGTCTCCTCCAATCAGGAGGTATTGATAAGACGCTCTCACTCTGGCCAACCACCGGGCTTGTATTCCAGGAGACTCTGCTTACTGAACTATCAATAGAAACCTCTCCAGGGAGCTGGCACTCTCACCCCTACCCAGCAGTCATGAGAAGTCACCTAGACTTCTGCTTCTGCCAATCACTGATGAGGAAACAGCCTGCCCTCCTCCTGCCAGCATGATGTCACAATAAAGCTAAGACAGAAGGTTAAAGGAATATCCAAAGTTCCAGGTCATAAAAACGTTCCAGAATTCAGTAGAAAACCACCCCCTGAAGGCTAGGGGTACATCTTTTTATAATACTTCAATGAAGTAACATGGTGTGACTCAATGGTAGAGCCCCTGCCTAGAATCCCCGAGTCAGGGGCTGGGGGCGTGGCTTAGTGGTAGAGCTCCTGCCTAGAATCCCCCAGGGAGGGGGCTGGGGGCGTGGCTCAGTGGTAGAGCACCGCCTAGAGTCCTCCAGTGAGGAGCTGGGGGCGTGGCTAGGGCGTGGCTCGGTGGTAGAGCACCTGCCTAGAATCCCCCAGGGAGGGGCTGGGGGTGTAGTTCCTAGTAGAGCCTACTTTTCAGATTGAGTCCTAAAACCACAACAGCCTTGGAGATGTAGCTCAGCTGGGAGAGCACTGGCCTAGCGTGAACAAAACCCTGGGATCCGACCCCAGAACTGCCTAAAACTGAGTGTGATGGTGCACATTTATAGCCCCAGCCCTCTGGAGGTGGGGCAGGAGAATGAGAAGTTCACAGCCATCCTTAGCTATTTCAGAAGTTGAGAAGTAGACTCCAGAAGGGAAGTAGGACCAATTCTCCGTGGCTCCGGAAGGGGGGTGGCACAAGCCCTCCACCACTCCCTTGTCAACACTTGTCATTGTCAACGTTTTAGATGGTAACCATCCTTGTGGGTGTATAGTGAGACCACTTTGTGGTTTTTCTGTTTCTTTCCTTGATGACTATTGATCAGAAGCATCTTTTTAAGTGCTTGCCCATTGTAGAAGTTTTTAATCCCAGTCCGGGGGTTTCTACTCTGCTTTTGGCCATTTAGTTCCCAGATAAAAGACACACAACTTCTATTATTTACAATAAGCCTTAATCAGCACCAGAGCTGAGCAGCTGTCTGTCCTCCATACTGTTAGGATCTACTTTCCTGAGCTGGAGAGATGGCTGAGCGGTTAAGAGCACTGGCTGCTCTTCCAAACAAAGGTCCTGAGTTCAAATCCCAGCCACCACACGCTGGCTCACAACTGTCTCTCTGACGCTCTTTTCTGGGTGTCATTGAGCTTCTGACGGCTACAATGTACTTATTTATAACAATAAATAAATCTTTAAGTCGGTGCAAGCAGGGCCAACCAGAGTGAGCAGAGGTCCTGAATTCAAATTCCCAGCAACCACATGATGGCTCACAACCACCTGTACAGCTACAGTGTACTCAAATAAATAAATCAATCTTTCTATTTTTTTTTTAAATCTACCTATCAATAGCCCCACGTTCTTACTGTGATTCATCTGGGCTGCTCGTAGCTCCAACTGGGCAGCCTTCAGAGCCACGTTTTCTTGGCTCCTAACCCACAGTACCTGGCTGTTCTTCCTTCACCACCTTCTCGTCATGGTGGTTCTCTGACCCCAAGCCTGGCAACAGGCATACACACACACCTGCCCATGTGTCTTCTGCCCAGCTATTAGCTGCCGCCGGCATCTTTACCAATCAGAAATAACTTGGGGAAAGGTCACATAGCATTGCTTGGGTCTAGATGCTGATTCTCATCTCAGGGGCAACCAGGTCTCGGGGTCTGCATTTAGCATTACACAGCAACAGACAGACCTCAACACTTATTATCCTATTCTGAATGGCTGTTCATACCTCCTCTCTCTCTCTCTCTCTCTCTCTCTCTCTCTCTCTCTCTCTCTCTCTCTCTCTCTCTCTCTGCATTTTAGGATGCTCATACCTCCCTTTTTGTTTGCTTACTTTTTGAGACAAGAACTCATGTAGCTCAGGCTATCCCTAAACTATCTGTATAATCAGGAATGAATGACCTTAATCTTGATTTTCCCGGCTCCACCTTCCGACTGCTGGGATCGCAGGCCCCACCACACCCAGCTAACGGTCTATGTGTTGCTAGAGATAGAACTGGGGGCTTCCTGTGCTAGGTACACAGCCCACCACCTCAGTCACCCACTCACATCCCAGCCCCTCTGTTCCTACTGACCCAGCCTCCCAGCCTCCTGTCCACCTTTGATAGGTACTGTTCTGTTCTGTTGTTTTTCAAGACGGTATCTTACAGTATAGCCCTGGCTGGCCTGAAACACTCTGTAGACTGGGCTAGCCTACACTCTTCCTCTGCCTCCCTGTTCCTGGGATTAGAGGCATGTGCCACCACCACCTATCTTACAGTATAGCCCTGGCTGGCCTGAAACACTCTGTAGACTGGGCTAGCCTACACTCTTCCTCTGCCTCCCTGTTCCTGGGATTAGAGGCATGTGCCACCACCACCTGGCAATAGCTACTCGTCTACTCTAACTTCTCTGACACCACCTTTTTTCCACATGTGGGTGGAATCACTCATCTCCCTTCATCCCCCTGAACTGACGTCCTCCAGTACCGTAGGTGTTGTTGAAAATGATAAGCTTTTGTCTGATTAGTACTCCACAGTGTGTATTTTAATTCCTCCTCTTCCTCCTTCTCTTCTTTCTCCTCCTGCTCTTCCTCCCTCTTTTTACTAGTTTGTTTTGAGGTGGAGTCTCATGTAGCCCAGGCTGGACTGGGATACACTAGGTAGCCAAGGCTAGCCTGGCCTTCAACTCCCTGCCTTCTTCCTGTTTCCACCACTACCTCCCAGTGCCGAGATAACAGGTGTTCACCAGCCTGCCCCAGGTTTCTCTATCCATTTACCATCCCATCCTGGCTGTTACACAAATGGCCGCAGGGAGCCTGAAGCACAGGTGTCTCTTCCGTGTCCTGACTGCTGTTTCCTGTGTCTATGTACCTGAGGCAGGACGGGAAAAGGGAAAGGGACCCTTTGCTCTGGAGTCTCACCGGAGCCTCTGGTCATCTGAGCGATATGCATTGCAGCACAGATAACAAGTGCTCAAGGCTTCTCTCCCTGCTCAGTTACAAACCTGCAATTTTCTAGGAATCTCACCAGAAATGCCCTCCACCCCATTGGACCCTAGAGAGCGCATAGTGTTACCGGGTTACAAACCCATGCAAGGCATCTTTGTCTATTCTGTCTGCCCTCTCTCACTTATGAAAAATAAAAACAGAGGGCTTTCTTACAAATCTTTTGAGAGCCACCGATATTGTATATGTGGGGACTGGAGGGGGGCTGGGCAGTTAAGAGCCCATACTGCTCTTCCAGAGGAGTTAGGTTCCTGACACCCACACGGGCATCGCACAGCTTCCTACAAGTCCAGTTCCCAGGGCTCTGACATCCTCTCCTAGCTCTTGTGGGCCTGCACGCATGCAGCGTAGAGCCACACAGACACACACACATAGACAGAAGATAATTAAAAAATGGAATATTGTCTAATGCTAATTCAGCGTGACTTTCGCTGGAGATGCTCATACGCATACCTGGGTGTGCCTTTCTTTCTGAATGCCTCTTTTTTTCCTAAGCCTCATGCTTAAAGCCTAAATAATAAATGTTAAAATATCGTATTATTTATTCATTTATTCGTTTGTTCGAGACAGGGTCTCTCTGCCAGCAGTTTTGTTCATTGGTTGGTTGGTTTGGTTTGGTCTTTGGAGGTTCTCAGTCTGTGCCAAGTGGGCCTTAAGCTCTAGGCAATTCTTGCCTCTGCCTTTTATTGTTGTTGCTATTGTTTTTGAGATAGAGTCTGTTGTCTATGTAGCCCTGGCTGTCCTGGAACTCACTATGTAGACCAGGCTGACCTCATAGAGATCTCCCTGCCTTTCCCTTCCAGGAGTGGCACGAAAGGTGCCTCTATAGCTGGCCGGCTATATTAAAATATTTTTAATTTATTTATTTTTATTTCATGTGCATTGGTGTTTTGTGTCTATGAGGGAGTCAGATGCCCTAAAACTGGAGTTACAAACAGTTGTGAACTGTCGGGAGTTGAACCCTTTTCTTCTGGAAGAGTAACCAGTGTTTTGTTTTGTTTTTTTAAGATTTTTATTTATTTTTTAATTTAAGCACTAGTGCTCAATCTGCATATATGCCTGCATGCCAGAGGATCCCATTACAGATGGTTGTGAGCCACCATGTGGTTGGTGGGAATCAAACTCAGAACCGCAGGAAGAACAGACAGTGCTCTTAACCACAGAGCCATCTCTCCAGCCCCTTAAAATATCTTTAAAAAAATCTCCATCTATGAGCTGGGTGTCCTGATGAATACCTTTAATCTTAGTACTCTGGAGGCACAGGCAGGGGTATTTATCTGTGGTTCAACAAGGCAACCTGGTCTATCTAGCGAGTTCCAGGCTAACCAGGTCTCTACCACAAGGTGAGACCCTGACGTTGTTGTTGTTGTTGTTGTTGTTGTTGTTGTTGTTATTGTTATCTGTTTGCTTGTTTTCGTCGCTGACTCCTTCATGCTGCCTCATCTTGAAATCCTTTTTCACATCAAACCCACAGATCCCTGTTTAGCCTGAGTTGAGGTCTCTGAAAGAGTAAGGCTATCAAACCTTTGTTTGTTTTTCGAGACAGGGTTTCTCTGTATAGCCCTGGCTGTCCTGGAACTCACTCTGTAGACCAGGCTGGCCTCAAACTCAGAAATCCACCTGCCTCTGCCTCCCAAGTGCTGGGATTAAAGGCATGTGCCACCACCGCCCGGCTAAGAGTATTAAATCTTAGGCCACAGAGGGTGGCCCTGTGGCCCTCTCAGTTCACTCACCAATGATGTAACCTAGCCAGTAGTTACATAGTTAGATCCTTTGATAATTTTAAACTTTTTTTTACCTTCCTTTATTCATTCAAACTGTAGGGGAGGGCTGTGTGTGTAAACTACTGTAACCCTGTAGTTACACACACAGTTCTTACCAGTTCTTCTTCTGAATTGTTTTCCACAATTTTTGTTCCCATGGGTATAATAAACAATACACGTTGCCACCGACAAGACACAAGACTTTCTTCCGTCTTCTCCACTTCCGCCAGCAACCACTATCTCCTGCCTCGATACAGTCATTCTGTCTGCAGTGAGGCAATAGCTCCTGGTTTTGATTTCCCTTCGCCCATTTTTCAATTGGGCTGTTTGTCTTTCAATTCCTGAGTTATAAGACCTGGAGTAGATACTGAGCTCAGGGCTGATTGGAGGTGTTTACTAGGAGCCAAAGTCTTATTTGTGGAGTCCCTGAAGTTTGGCCCTTGGGCACAGATACTGCCCTGCTAGCCTCTTTTCTGCCCTGCCCAACGGATCCACCTCAAAAACAAGCCAATGCTTCCTGCCCATCCCCCACCACCGAGTCCAGAGTCTCAGAGCAAATCCTTTCTCCAGGACTTATTCAAGGTCTCCGGGGAGGACTAGCACCGGCTCTAAGTACACATCATTCCTCTGTGTGTGTGCCCTGCCCTGGTGGTTTCTATTTTTACAGACAGATACGTGGCTGTCCATCTCTTTACAGTGTAAAGACATGAGTCACGGGAATATAGTTTTCTCCTTTTTACAAGGGTAGAAACTGAGGTTGGAGAAGTCATCGGACGTTTTCCTCAGCCTCAGGAATCATAGCCCACGGTGTCCAACTACAGTACAGCCAGCCAATCGGAGCAGCTTAGCCCGCCTCTAAATTCGTATTACCTCCAGCACAGCATTAGGATGATGGCTTTCTATCAGTGATTCTTTTCCTTTTCTTCCTTCTTATTTTTTTTTAAAATGAGAGAAAGAGTTTATTTTGGCTTACAACTCCGGCTGGGGGTGGGGGGAGAGAGAGACAGAGAGAGAGAGACAGAGAGAGAGTCCATAACAGCAGAGGCAGCTTGTCATAACAGCAGAGGTGACAATAAGGGGCAGGATCAGGAAACAGGTCACATCTGCAAGGTTTGGTTGGTTGGTTTTAGTTTTGGCCAAACAGGGTTTGAAATCCACCTGCCCCTGCCCCCCAAGTGCTGAGATTAAAGGTATGTGCTTGGCTTGTTTTGTTTAAGAAAGGGTCTCACTATGTAGTCACAGCTGGCCTGGAACTTTTTATGTAGACCAGGCTGGCCTGGAGCTTTCTATATAGACCAGGCTGGCCATGAATTCACAAATATCTCTTACTTCTATCACCCAATGACTATAATTAAATTAGGTTAATACCACCACTCCAGCTTTCCCCCAACCCATTTTGTTTGTAGTAGGTGTGAGTGTGCATGTGTGTGTGTGTGCCTGTGTGTCTGTGTGTGTCTGTGTCTGTGTGTGCTGTGTATACACACACATTTGGAAATACAAGGAAGTCAGAGACACCCTGGGTGCCTTCCTCAATCATCTCCCCATGTTACTGTTGAGGCAAGATCCCCCAGGAAGTCTGGAACTCATCTATTTGGCCATCCAGCCCCAAGGACCCTCCTGTCTCTGCCTCCTGGGGCCCAGGACTACAAGTGGGAACTGGTGTATTGTTTAATTTTTTTTATTTGTTTTTCTGAACAGGGTTTTCTCTGTGTAACCCTGAATGTCTTGGACTGCGATTTGTAGATGAGGCTGGCCTCAAACTCTGGGATCCACCTGCCTCTGCCTCCCAAGTGCTGAGATCAAAGGCTTCTGACATCACCTCGGGTTTTGTTTTGTATTATTGTATTTTTAGTGTGGGTTTCAGGGGACAGGACCCAGGCCCTTGTGTGTGGCAAGCACTTTCCAGACAGAGCCATATTCCCATCCCCCAACTCTGCTTCCCCCATCCATGGCAACCCCACAGCAGCCCTCCATGAAAGACTTGCCCCCTTTCATTTATTAAGTATCCTGGGCTTAAACTCCCTCCAGAAGAGCCCTGACCCAGCACCAGCTGGGATTTGTGGCCTGGCACTCCCAGCCCTGCCCATCAGTTCCAGCCCAAGACCTTTGCACTAAGAAGAAACAGAGCCCTGGTTTCCATGTGCTTCTGGGACTGTTTATCGGAATCTTCTGTCACCTCACGGTTTGAGCTCTGAAGGAAGAGGGTGGAGTGTGAGTGTGTTTATTCAGTGTGTGTGTGTGTGAGAGAGAAGAGAGAGAGAGAGAGAGAGAGAGAGAGAGAGAGAGAGAGAGAGAGAGAATAAGTATACTGTAGCAAACACGTGGAGGTCAGAGAACAATTTTGGAGAATGAGCATTTTTTTCATCTTTGAAGTAATAGGGACCAAACTCCCGTCGCCAAGTTTGCCGTCAAGGGCTTTTATCCTCTGGACCATCTGCCTCCTGCAAACACTTCATCTAACTGGTTGGATCTCGGGTTTCCAGCTAATTGCAAAGTCCCAGAGGGGCCCTCACAATGCAACCTCATCCCAGGACGCCCGAGCCCTGGCAGGACAGGTTGCTTGCGGAAACAAGAGAAAGTGCTAAGTCAATTACCTCTCTGAGTACCCAGCCCTGTTCTAGGCATCGGGAGTGCCTCGTAATAAAACAGGCAAAAATGCTTGTGTCCGCCTTGGAACATTCTGAATGTCCCGGTGGTGGTAACAGACCGGAGCAGAGACAAAGAAACAAATAAGGGAAACCAAGCGTGGCCTCGCTCACAAAGAAGCTCGCCACTAAATGTAGGGGAGGCAAAACAATCTTGAGTTTAAGGCCGCCCTGTGGGGGATGGGGAGGAGAGAGCGGGAGAGAAAAAGGAAGGCAGGGAGAGGAGGAGGAGGAGGAGGAAGAGAGAAAAAGAAAGGAAAGCCAGAGGCCACTTCAGATGATGTCAAATATGAAAGAAAACAAAGGTATCAAAGAGGACGGGTCTCCCAGCACATGAGTGGCAGAGGCAGGTGGATCTGTGAGTTCGAGGCCAGCCTGGTCTACAGTACAAGTTCCAGGACAGGCAGGGCTACAACAGAGAAACCCCGTCTGGGGGGTGGGGGGCAGGGGGCGGGAGGGGGAGCGGAAAAGAGAACGAGGAATTGTGGGTAATAAGCTGGACCGGTTCTGTTGCTGTCCTGTGTTTCTGTTTAGGTACAGGGTTCCAAACCACTCCACATCAGCAGGGGAGGATCTCTCGTGCTCACTGACCCGCCATCCCTCAGGGTTGATTCAGTGCGGGAGACCCACAGAGCTTCAAACCCCCCAGCCTCCGAAACTACAAAAAAAAAAAAACCTTGGGGGCGGGGCCAGTTAGCCACGTGGGCTGCAGCAGGAGGGTCTCGAGAGGAAAGGACCCTCCCCCAAGCACCTCGAAGGGGATGGATAAGAACTAAATCAAAAGAGCTAGACCCTAGTTGTGTTGAGGGGATGAGGCGAAGGGAGGAGACGGAGCATGCGCCACCCCAAGGTGTGCGGCAGGGGAATCAGTGTCCAGAGGCAAAAGGGATTGGTGTTTGGGGGCTTTTTTTTTTTTTTTTTTTGGTGTTAGTTTGTGGTTTGTTGGAGCCAGGCTTACGTAGCCCATCTGGCTTTGAAGTCTCCGTGTAGCCAAGATGGTCGGGAACGCCTGCGTGCCTCCACTTTCCCAAGCGCTGGGGTTACAGACCAGGGCTTTTGCACGTGAGTTGTGTTTTCTTTAGAGACAAGGTTTCGCAGTATAAACCCACTCTGGCCTTGAACTCACTACTGTCTGCCGGCCCCAGCCTCAGGCACGAGCCGACACACCTGGCTAGACTTCTTTTCGCGTGTGTATCAAATCTCTGTCCCACTTTTCACTCCCCCTGGCGCTCACTCTGCCCCGCCCTTCCGCCCCGCCAAGGACAGAAAACCAGGCTCCATCAAGAGACCCTCAGTGGGGAAAAGCAGCTTCTAGGCGGGCCAGCAATTGGGCTTGCCACCAGCCCAGCTCACATGGTGGGGCTGGACAAGAATTTGAATCCAACACCTGTCGCCCGGGGTGCAGGGTGGGCTCTGCAGGCGGGCGTCCCTGGCTTCCGAGTTCTGTATACCTGAATATAGACAACAGCGCCAGCCGGCCTCGGGCTGCACTCGGAGGAGGCCGGCGTCCTAGTCTCAAAGCGGGAGGAACTCGGAGCAGGTGCTAGAATTCCATCCACCTACGGCGACAAACAGCCTCAGCCACGCCCCCACCTGGCTCCCTCCCAGTCCGGGTCGTTCAGAGGAATTGGCCGCGCCTCCATCCTACGCCTCCTCCCGCGCTAACGAGGACGGAGGTAGGGGGCGGGGTGGGGGGGGGGGGAAACGAGAAAGTTAAACAGTTTACAATTGGTGATTTGCACTTCAAATCCCTGAAGCGCCCCTCCCACTCCGTATAGCTTCCAGAGAATTCGTTAAGTTTAAGGAGCTAGGGGAGGTCGGGAAGGGAGGGAGCTCAGAGGACCCCGCTCTCCATCGATACCCCCTACACACACACACACACACACACACACACACTTCAGCATTGAGGTTCGAGCTAAATCCTTTCTCCCATGGTGAAGGGGGTTGGGGAGGACGGACCGGACTGGACGGGGCACACGTCACTGTCCCCTGGGCCACGAGAGCGAGCTCCACCCTCCTCCTCTGGGCACCAAGCTAAGTCCAACCCACCCCATCCCAGAGCCAACCCAGTCTCAGAAGCCAGTCTCCAAAGCCACAGGCAGGTGCAGAGGGACAGGCAGTCTCCGTGCGAGCCCCGGGAGAGGAGCCGTTAGCGCGATCCGTCCTTAGCCATCCACTCGTCGTCCCCGGCGACAGAGATCCGTCCAATTTCGAAGGGCACCAGCGGCCTCGATCCCTGGTCTCCCAGTCCTCGGAGCTGCCCGGCCGAGCCGGTTCAAGTCCAGCAGCCATGTCCATGGGCCTGGAGATCACCGGCACGTCGCTGGCCGTGCTGGGCTGGCTGTGCACCATCGTGTGCTGCGCCCTTCCCATGTGGCGCGTTTCGGCCTTCATAGGCAGCAGCATCATCACGGCGCAGGTCACCTGGGAGGGCCTGTGGATGAACTGCGTGGTGCAGAGCACCGGCCAGATGCAGTGTAAGATGTACGACTCACTGCTGGCCCTGCCGCAGGACCTGCAGGCCGCCCGAGCCCTCATCGTGGTGTCCATACTTCTGGCCGCCTTCGGGCTCCTCGTGGCGCTCGTGGGCGCCCAGTGTACCAACTGCGTGCAAGACGAGACGGCCAAGGCCAAGATCACCATCGTGGCGGGAGTGCTTTTCCTGTTGGCGGCTCTGCTCACCCTAGTGCCGGTGTCCTGGTCGGCCAACACCATCATCAGGGATTTCTATAATCCGCTGGTGCCCGAGTCTCAGAAGCGGGAGATGGGAGCTGGGTTGTACGTGGGCTGGGCTGCCGCCGCGCTGCAGTTGCTAGGGGGCGCCTTGCTGTGTTGCTCCTGCCCACCGCGCGAGAAGTACGCACCCACCAAGATCCTCTATTCTGCGCCGCGATCCACCGGCCCTGGTACCGGTACCGGCACCGCCTACGACCGCAAGGACTACGTCTGAGGGGCCAGGTGCACGCAGATCGTACCATCGCCACTAACCAGCAGTCGATGTACACCCCCCCCAACCCCGTCCAGGGTGCAGCCTCGCGTCATAGACCACCTCACCCTCCAGATGGTGACAGACGCCACACGGTCTGCTTGCTAGGCTGGAAGAGAACAGACAGACTGGCGTCCTCGCTTCTCCGGCGGCCACCTGACTTACCGGGCCTAAAGAACTGTCCAAGCCGAATGGACAAAGAAACCTCGCCCTTTCCCAGTACAGGGCTGGGGTGGCCACCGCAGCTACTTGCCAGCCCCGCAGCCGGAAGGCTCACAGAGGGCAGAGACAGACAACCATAAAACGGGCTGTTTCATATTTTTCAATAAAAGCCTTTTCGGTTTTTTTTTTTTTCAATCGCTGGAGCCTCCTTATCCTGACCGCCGCACAGGTCATCACCTCCCCTACGGGGCACCTGCTGAGGAGAGTTCCTCGAATAACTCTCAGCAGCGAGCTTTAAACAGCGAACAGGTTCAGTAAGGAGAAAGTGGGGGGTAACACATGAGTTTGGTGCTCTCTAGGTGGGTAACACTTGGGAGGTATTCCAGGACTGATCTCAACAGACTATGGGCAAGGTCTAGCTAGCAATCCAGCCAGAGGGCTTCCGAGGAACGAGGAACTCCTGGAGAGGGACAAAGGATGGTCTACTCGCTTTGTGCTCAGATCCACACAGCCTCGCTCTGGGCATTTGGGGTGGCTGATGTGTAGGTTAAAGAGGTGCGTTCTCTCCTGGGATTTCATATTTGGAGACGTCGAACAAAAAGACCTTTTGTTCTGATCAAATGTCTCACCTAAAGGACCGACGGCTAAGCGGTGGGGGTGTGGCTCAGTGGTAGAACATTTGTGTAGCATGCACCGGGGCTCGGGTTCCGTTCCCAGCACTGGGAGTTGGTGGGGGAGGGGGGCAGGACAGCTAAAAGGGACATTTGACAAAGTCTTCTGACCTGGAGGTGGAGAGATGAGGGGAAAGGCTATCCTACCTTCTTCCCAGTGCCCTCAAGGGAGGGAGGGACCTAGCTTTAAACAATATTGAGACGAGGCATCTCTTGGAACAAGGTATAGGGAACTGAGGCTGGGCTCTTGGAGAGGAATCAGGTTCCTAACTTCCTAGGCTCTAAAAGGGTGACAGCGTCTGGAAAGTGTAGACGGAAATGGAGAAGTTCAAGGTTAGCCTCTCTGACACTTAGCAGTTTCTTGCCTTTTTACCCCTTCGAGACAGGGTTTCTGTGTAGCCCTGGCTGTCCTGGAACTCGCTCTGTAGACCAGGCTGGCCTTGTACTCACAGAGATCCTCCTGCTTCTGCCTCCCGAGTGCTGGGGTTAAAGGTGTGACCCCCTGGCCAACTTCAGTTCCTTTATTTTCCTTTTCTTTTCTTTTCTTTTCTTTTCTCTCTTTCTTTTTCTTTTGTTTGTTTGGAGACAGGGTCTCTTTACACAGCCCTGGCTATCCTGGAACTCATGTAGACCAGACTGACCACCAGGCCTGGTTAACATATCAATTTCAAAGCTAGCCTGGGCTACATGACTTGTCTCAAAAAAGGGGTGGGGAGGTGGGGGAGGCTTGTTGGAGCATGGCTTTAATCTCAGCACTGTGGAGGTAAGAAGATCTCTGCGAGTTGGAGACCGGTCTAGTCTATGTGGTGAGTTCCAGGTTAGCCAGGGCTGCATAAGGAGACTTTTTGTCTCAAACAAAAAGCAGGGGGTGGGGGAGTGAAATAAATGAGGAAGACGTTCAACGATGATAGCAGGACCCCAACTTTCTGAGGCAGAACTGACAGGGTTAAGGAAGCCTGATTTTTAGGACTCCAGAACCATTAGGGTGTCAGAGTTTGGGAGAAAGAAGAAACTAAAAAAGCTTTACCTTTCCCTGGCCTGTGGTAGTTCTTGCCTTGATCCCCAGCGGGGGCAGAGGCAGGGGCAGGCAGATCTGCCTCTGGTCTACACAGAGAGACCAGCCTCAGGTCTACAGAGAGAATTCCAGGACAGCCAGGACTCCACAGAGAAACCCTGTCTTGAAATGCACCATGAGATAAAGTAAAACAGCCTAAACTTTCTGCCTTAGGTTACTGGTTCTGGGGAGGCTGAAGAGTTTCACTTTTGAGTGTAGGAGTTGGTCAGTCTAGGAGTGTCCCGTGAAAGTTGACCCAGGAACCAGGAAAGAGACCTCGTAAACCAGGAGTTGTTAACATACAGATGGCGGCTGAAACCAGGGCGACAATGAACTCATCTGAGAAACCAAAAGAAGAAAGAGTTTCAAGGACGTGGGGATGGACAAGGGTGTTTGAACACGGAAAGGACTCGGAAGAGGGAGGCCGGGAAGGAGGCTTGGGTTGGGGAAGCAGGCTGACTATGAGCAGCCTTGGCAAGAATGCTGGGGGTGTGGGGAGGGAAGAGTGAACAGGTGGCAAGCCTGTTCAAGATGGGCACTTAGACAACGGGTGTGAGTGTCGCCTACACCAGGACTCCTGGGGAGGACGGAGCAGGAGGCGACTGGGAGGGAAAGAGGGTCACATAGATATTTGACCAAACGAAGTTGCTGTTGGGTTTGGTTGGAGACAAGGTCCCGGTCTGTAGCCCCGGGCTAGCCTGATGTTCATCTTACCTCAACAGTTGGTATTAGAGGCAGGTTCCAATGTGCCCGGTGCCAGAAGATTGCTTAAAGTTTTTCTTCTTCCCTGAGAAATGCCAGCGTGCTGTCATCAGGATGACCTAAGGAAGAGGAAACGGGTTGCTATGAATAGTGAGTGCCATCGTACTTAGTTCATTCCTGACATCCTAGGAGAGGGGCGTGGATCCCAGCAGCTCCCCTAGGAAACCAGTCTTCTGTTATCCGGGAGCCGACACACCAGGAAGAGAAAGTGTCTGATGAGTGTTGGCGAAAAGAGAATTGGGGCCAAGTGTGTGCCGGGACTGTAATCTCAGCTCATAGGAGGGTGAGCAGGAGAGTCGTGAGTTCAAAGCCAGCCTAGACCACACAGTGTGTTTGAGGACAACCTAGGTAGGCCACACAAAGCCCTGTCTCAAAAGAATAAACAGATGTTGTCTTAGTGAAGGGTAGGATCTCTAGGGAGCAGTTTGGATATTTTTATTACTTAAATTTATTTTTTAATGTGTGTGTACATGTCTACAGAGATCCACCTCTCTCTCTAGTGCTGGGATCAAAGGCGTGTGCCTCCACTGCCCGGCAGTTCTGTCCTTTCTTTACAGGGTCTCTCAGGATTGAATTCAGGTCTTCAAGCTTACTGGGCACACACTTACCCCACTGGCTTGGGAGGGTCTCAGTCTGTAGCCCGGGGCTAGCCTGATGTTCATCTTCCCTCAACATCCGGTATTAGAGGCAGGTTCCAGTGTGCCTGGTGCCAGAAGATTCCAAGGCACTCCGTGAAATGCAGGATGGAGGGGCCTTAGACAATGAGAGGGCTTAGGTGGGGGAAGGGACAAGGAAGGTGGAGCTCATGCCTCCGGTCCTGACTAGAATTTGGGGCTGTGGGCAGAGAGCCAGCTCACAGTTGTCTGTATGCAGCTGTAGCACCCTCTGGCCCAGGGAACCAACTTGGGCCAAGACACAGTTGAGGCGTCTGTGACCTCACTAGCCCAGAGAGCCCGGAAGGTGGGCTCGGGGTTACTCACTGACAACCCAGCCTCCCGGTAAAGTCAGCCATGCTGATGTACACCAGTAATCGCTCTTACTCTGGAGGCTGAAGCAGGAGCATCTTGAGTGTGGGCCCAGTGTGAGCTACGAGTGAGTTTAAGGCCTGCCTGGGCAGCTTGGTGAGACCTTTTTAAAATAAGAAGAGCAGTGGGGTCTGGAGAGATGACTTTGTCAGCTAGAAGCACATATTGCTCTCTCTTACAGAAGACCCAAGTTCAGCGCCCTCCACCCATGTGAGGCAGTTCTCACAGACACCTGTCACTCACGCTGCAGGGGACCTGCTGTCCCTCATCTCCTTAGACACCCCCACATATATGCAATACCCCCTAACACAAAATAATAAAAGGACAATAGTGCCCATCGGTGGTGGCTCAGGCCTTTAATCCCAGTACTCCAGAAGCAGAGGCAGGCGGATCTCTGTGAGTTCAAGGCCAGCCTAGTCTACATTGTAAATTCCAGGATAGCCAAAGCTACACAGAGAAACCCTGGATCAAGAAACCAAAGCCAACAACAAAACCCAATAGCAGTGAGACAAATCCTTAATACGGAGAAGTGGAAGTATACAATTCTTTAAACTTCAAAATGAAAAAAGTAAAAAGAAAACTCTGGTAGTGGTGGCTCCTGTCTTTAATCCCAGCACAGGCAGAGGCAGGTGGATCTCTGATTTTGAGGCTAGCCTGGTCTACAGAGAGAGTTAGTGGAGCTCAGTGTAAGAGGGGTTGGGACTCAGTAGGAGAGTCCTTGCCTAGTGTGAGCAAGGCCTTACTCATACCAGTGAGTTCCTAATACCAGGCAATGTGTGTGTGTGTGTGTGTGTGTGAGAGAGAGAGAGAGAGAGAGAGAGAGAGAGAGAGCGCAGGGGCAGTACAGGAGGATCTTCACAACTTCAAGGCCACCCTGCTCTAATTAAAGAAAAAGTTAAAAAAAAAAGTACCTTTAATCCCAGCACACTAGAGACAGAGCTGGTAAATCTTAGTGAGTTCAAGGCCTGCCTGGGCTGCATAGTGAGACTTTGTCTCAAAACAAACAAATTAAAAACAAGAAGGACTAGAGAGCCTGCTCAGTGGTTAAGAGCACAGGCTGCTCTTCCAGAGGTCTTGAGAGTTCAATGCCCGGCAACCACATGGTGGCTCACAACCATCTGTGATGGGATCTGACGTCTGGTCTGAAGACAGCTACAGTGTACTTGTATACATAAAATAAATAAATAAATAAATCTAAAATAAATAAAATAAATAAAAACAACAAGAAAACGTTTGTCACGGTACCAGGCTCCATGCTGGGCATTGAGGGGATTAATGAATTTGCATTCTTATCATTAATATATTGGTACCTCCAGGCCCCTCAGCCAAGCAGGGGCTTAGAGATACAAAGAAGGCAGGTAGCCGCTTTGGGAGAGAAGTCTCCAGGTTCCTTTCGAACGCACAGTTTCAGAGTTCCTTCGAGGCCCTGCAGCCTCGGGCCTTTCTGCTCTTGTCACACCAGTTTGAGCTCTTCCTGCTGGCTGGACCCAAAGCCAAGCTCTTCATCAAACACAGTTGCAATGTTTACTGTGGCTCCCTCAAGGTCTTCACACAGTAGCTTTGCTTGTCCTCGCTCTGCCAGCGATCCAGGAAAGGTCACCCAAGCCAACAGGGTTGGGTTTTGCCAAGCTCATGAAGAACAAGCCAGGCTTGGGGCCCCTGGTGCCTGCTGAGGGACCTTCTGCAGGTCGGATCTGTAAGACAGGTGATAGTGTTCCTGTTGTAGGGGTTTCTGCCTTTCTTTCTTTGTTTGTTTTTGTCTTTTCTATCCCCATTAAAAAAAAACAAAAAAAGCCAGGCAGTGGCGGCACAGACCTTCAATCCCAGAATTCGGGAGGAATAGGCAGGAGGATCTCTGTGAGTTTGAGACCAGCCCGGTCTGCAGAGCAAGTTCCAGGACAGCTAGGGCTACATAGAGAAATCCTACCTCGGACAACAAAAACAAACAAAAACTGATTTTATAGAGGTGTTTTGCCTGCGTGTATGTGTGTGCACCACATGCATGCCTAGTGCACTCAGAGTCTAGAAGACTGGGTCCCGAGAAGTAGGGTTATAGGTGGTAAGCTACCATGTGGATGCTTAGGAACTGGACCCGGGTCCTCGTAAGAGCAGCCAAGTGCTCTTAACTGCTGAGACATCTCTCCAGCCCCCCCTTTATTCCAATTTAAAATCTATGTATATACATGTTGGAGGTATGTTACAGTATGTATAGACACCAGCCAAGGCCAGAAGAGGGTGCCACATCTCTTGGGGGTGCAGTTACAGGTGGTGAACTCAGGTCCTCGCCAAGAGCAGCTCACACTGTGAACTGCAGAGTTCTGCCCACAGCGTCACGTAGGAGTTTTATCTCAGCAAAGGTGATGCCGGAGGCCACGGAGCTTCGTGAAGTGATGAGAAAAGGTTTCCTGCTTCTGGACCTCAGTTTCCCCACAAATCCAACAAAGTAGTTAGACCAGATGGTCTCTTCTAATTTAACTCTTTTATCCTTTGTCAAGGATGAGTCCTGAACCTATTTATTTTCTTGTTTTAGAGTGCCAGCATCCACAATACAGCTTTGCACATGCAAGGAGGAGGTTAGGCAGGGGCTCTACCACTTAGCCACACCCCCAGCCACTAACTGGGGGATTCTAGACAGGAGCTCTACCTCTGAGCCACGCCCCCAGCCCCTCCCTGGGAGATTTTAGACAGGAGCTCTACCACTGAGCCACGCCCCCAGGCCCTCCCTGGGGGATTCTAGGCAGGGCTCTACCACTGAGCCACGCCCCCAACCATTCACTGAGGATTCTAGACAGGAGCTCTACTTTTGGACTACAGCCAGAGCCAAAATCATTTTTCTTTAATGATTTCCTCATGACTACCATGACTACCGTGGACCCAAGTCTTTAGACTGAATGCTGGCGAATTGAGGAAGTGACTTCCTGAAACCCAGAGAGCGGCCATGGCAAGTGTGTGACAATCAGAGGACAACTTATCAACAGAGGTCTCTCCTTCCATCATGTGGGTCCCTGGAATCAAACTCACTCTGGCTCGGCAGCAAGCACTGACACTATCAATTTGTCTGTCTGGCTATCTACCTATCTATCTATCTATCTATCTATCTATCTATCTATCTATCTATCTGTGTGTCTATATCTATCTATCTATCTATCTATCTATCTATCTATCTATCTGGATACCACCTGTATATCACCTATCTAGATATATCAATCTAGATATCATCTATGTGGATAGCATCTGGATATCTATTTTATGTACATGGGTAGTTCTGTCTACATGTGTGTTTGTGCACTACGTGAGTTCCTGGCGCCATTGGGGGTCAGAAGAAGGGATTAGATCCCCTTGGACTGGAGTTATATACAGATGGCTGTGAGCTGCTATATAGGTCCTGGGAAAGGAACTCAAGTCCTCTGGAAGAGCAGCCAGTGCTCCTATCTCTCTCTCCTGCCCCTCTACTGAGCCCTCTTAAAAAGCCCTCATGTTGGGTTGTTTGTTGTTGTTTTTTTGTTTTGTTTTGGGTTTTTTGGGGTGTTGGTTTTTTGTTTTGTTTTGTTTTTTCCAAGACAGGGTTTCTCTGTGTAGTCCTGGCTGTCCTGGAACTCACTCTGTAGACCAGGCTGGCCTCGAGCTCAGAAATCCAGGACAGCCAGGGCTACACAGAGAAGCCCTGTCTCAAAAAAAAAAAAAAAAAAAAAATCCAAAAAAAAAAAGTGCATTCTCTGCGTTGATAAAAATGTATATGTTTCAGAATTCTTTTTTAAAAAAGATGTATTCATTATTATATGTAAGTATATGTAAGTACAGCTATATGTAGCTGTCTTCAGGCACATCAAAGAGGGCATCAGGTATCATTACAGATGGTTGTGAGCCACCATGTGGTTGCTGGGATTTGAACTCAGGACTTTTGGAAGAGCAGTCAGTGCTCTTAACCACTGAACCATCTCTCCAGCTCCTCAGAATTCTTTTTCTCCATGCTGTCAAAGTCTATCTCCTCTCTACTGCATCCTTTAATCAAAATACAGTGCTCAGTGATCGGAAGTGTGGCTTATATAGAGCAGTTGCCTGGAATCCCCCAGTGAGGGGCTGGGGCCATAAATCAGTAATACAATGCCTTCCTAGTATTCTCCAGTGAAGAACTGAGTCCTGGGCCAGAGGCCACAGTCCTGGTATAGGCAGCATTAACCAAGCTCTGGATCCCGCCCCTTGTGCCACAGCAAAACGTCTGCCTAAAGCAGACCTAAGCAATGACAAAGCCGGTTGACCTGGACATGCCCACATGCCAAAGAGTGCGGGAAAATATCAAGGAGGCCACTCCTCTAGTTAAAGAGCTACGAGCAAGTTATACCTTCAGAGAGAGGAAGAAGTAGTCTTCTAGTCTTCCCCAGGGTTAAGCCCCCTAACTGGTTATTCAGTACACATATGGAACAATAAGCAGGTAGATGCCAACACTACACTTCAGCAGGTTGTATTTATATATTTACATGTGTGTTATTATATATACATATACATCAAAAATCATATATGTCATACACATATACTTAGACATCGTATACATATACATCAAAACTCATATATATCATGTACATGTATTTACACATCATATACATACATATACATCATATACATCAAAAATCGTATACATCATATACATATATATACACATATACATATACATCAAAACTCATGTACATCATGTACATGTATTTACACATCATATACATACATATACATCATATACATCAAAAATCATATACATCATGTTCATATATTTATACA
Organism: Apodemus sylvaticus; assembly: GCF_947179515.1. Classification (NCBI taxonomy): domain Eukaryota; kingdom Metazoa; phylum Chordata; class Mammalia; order Rodentia; family Muridae; genus Apodemus; species Apodemus sylvaticus. The sequence continues at coordinate 34,371,265 of NC_067493.1, read as the reverse complement.
TCATATCTATACATATCCATACATATCATATACATCTGAAATTATATACATATACTTATATATCATATACATACATATAATGTACATAAAATCATATACATATATACATACATACACGCATATCTATATGGGGGTCATGAATTTGATTTGGGAGGAATTGCGGTTGAGGATGGGACATGAGGGGTTGAGGGAGGAAAGAAGGGAGGAAATGATATAAATACAGAACCCATATTTGAAATAATTTTTATAGTGTGTGTGTGTGTGTGTGTGTGTGTGCATGTTGAAGGACATATACATAACATGACACTCACACGCAGGTCAAGGGACAACTTAGGGAATTGATTTCATTCTTCTACTAAGTGGATTCCTGGGCTCGAACTCACGTCCTGAGGCTTAGCAGCCAGCACCTTTACCCATGGAGTCACCCCCTGGCCTTTATTTTATCTCTGAACACACAGATGCTTGTGCCTGCATGTGAGCACAGGGCTGCTTGTGCCTGCGTGTGAGCACAGGGCTGCCTGTGCCTGCGTGTGAGCACAGGGCTGCTTGTGCCTGCGTGTGAGCACAGGGCTGCTTGTGCCTGCATGTGAGCACAGGGCTGCTTGGGCCTGCGTGTGAACACATGGCTGCTTGGGCCTGCATGTGAACACAGGGCTGCTTGGGCCTGAGTGTGAACACATGGCTGCTTGGGCCTGCGTGTGAACACATGGCTGCTTGGGCCTGCATGTGAGCACAGGGCTGCTTGTGCCTGCGTGTGAGCACAGGGCTGCTTGTGCCTGCGTGTGAGCACAGGGCTGCTTGGGCCTGCGTGTGAGCACAGGGCTGCTTGGGCCTGCGTGTGAGCACAGGGCTGCTTGTGCCTGCGTGTGAGCACACGGCTGCTTGGGCCTGCGTGTGAGCACACGGCTGCTTGTGCCTGCGTGTGAGCCTGCACTCCATGCTTCCCTTCTCTTGTGGCTTTGGCTGCACACTCTGCTCTCACGGCAGTGCACTGCCTCTCCACGATGGCTGTCAGTCACTTTACCCGCTGAGCCATCTCCCCAACCCCAGGTTTGGATTTCTATGTTCCGTAAGAAACGAGGTCACGCCCCGGGTGCACACATCCCGAGCTCTGAAAGTCATGCCTGTGCACTGGAGATGTAGATCAGTGGGAGAGGACTTGCCTAGCCATGCGTGAGACCCCTGCAGCCATTGCCAGGATTACTAAATAATAAAATAAAGTTAAATATAGTAAAGGCCAGCATTAGTGGCATAAAAATATAACCCAGGTATTCGGGAGGCTAAGGCGGGAGGATTAGCAGCCGCTCAAAGGCCAACCTGGCCCACACAGAGTGAATTCAATGCCTATTTGGAGAACTTTGTGAGACCCAGTCTCAAGGTAAAACACTGAAGTTGGGTGGTAAATGCCTTTAATCCTAGCACTCCGAAGACAGAGGCAGGAGGCTCTCTGAGTCCCAGAGATCCTCTGAGGCCAGCCTGGTGTACATAGTAAGTTCCAGGATAGATAGAGAAACAACAACAACAATTACTACTACTACTACTACCACTACCACTACCACTACCACTACCACTACCACTACCACTACCACTACTACTACTACTACTACTACTACAAAAATAAAGTTGAAAACCAAGACCTGAGGTAACCATTCAGGAGTATAGCCAGCTGGTCCCCAGTTCCCCAGTTCAGCCATTAGAGTGTTTGCCCATCATGTCTGGAGACCCAGGTTCAATCCCCAGTCCTGCAAAACCAAATGAAATGAAATGAAAATGAAGGTTGTCCCCGTCCTTCGCAGGCACTCAGTAAATATTTGTCTAACGAATGACCGGTGGCTTGTTGACTTAGAAGATGCTAGCGAAGGGACAGTCACAAAAGGTGTGTGGTGACCTTTTCTGTAACCCTTCGTGAAGTGACCCTTGATGCTTCACTCTGCAGAGGCAGCTACAAACAGCGTGACTCCAGTCCTCGCTAGTGTGGACCTCGGATCCCACGAGGTCGAGGGAAACTAAGAAGCAAAATGGAGGTTTATGCCTGCCCTCCAGGAAGCCCTCCAGGAATCTCAGAGGTCTCTTGAGTCTGGTCTGTCTGTCTTTCCCCCAGGAAGCAGAGGCAGGAGGATTCCTGAAAGTATATTTATCATCTATCTACCTATCTATCTACCTATCTATTTACCTATCTATCTATCCATACATACATACACGTATGTATGTATGTATGTATGTATGTATGTATGTATGTATGTATGTATTATGTATATAGTGAGTCCCAGGCTAGCGCAAGACCCGGTCTCTAAAACCTAAAAACAAAAGAAGAACAACAAAATAACAGCTGGGCATGGCGGTGCAAGCCATAACCCCAGTATTTAGCATTTAGAAGGCAGAGCAGGAGGATCAGCAGTTTAAAGTCATCCTTGGCTGCACAGCGTAAGTTTGAGGCTAACCTGGGCTACATGAGATCCCATCTCAAAAAGCCAACAGCAGAGGGCTGGTGAGAGAGACGCCTCAGGGCTTAAGGACACTTGTCACACAAGCCTGACCACCCGAGTCCAACCCCTGGAACCTGTATAAATACACAAGGGAATCCACTCCACACACTTATCCTCTGTCGTCTGTGTGTATCATAGCACAAGTATCAACCCTGTTAAACATACACACACATGCATATGCACACATACAAACACACATGGAGGCAGGGGAGAATAACAAATAAAAATAACTTAAAAGAATTTTATAAACAGCTGGACTGTGGAGGCACACGCCTTTAATCCCAGCACTCGGGAGGCAGAGACAGGATGATCTCTGAGTTCGAAGCCAGCCTGGTCTACAGAGCTAGTTCCAGGTCAGCCAGGGCTATACAGAGAGACCCTGTCTGGAAAAACCAAAAGATAAAACAAACAAACAAAACCTTTCATAACAAATCAAAAAGGAGAAGTGGGGAGGAGACTGGTTTGGGAATGGCTAAGGGTTTGCAGAGTCTAACAAATCTCAGAGGTCCCTTGAGTCTTGTCTGTCTGTCTTGTCCCCAGAGGACTTCAGCTTTGGAAACACAAAGCCAATTTTCTGCTCGGAGAGCAGCCCCACGTGCCCCGAGGCCATGAGCAGAAACTACAGTTAAATGTGGAACGGAACAGAGCAGACCAACAGGAACATGTGCCGAGTTTGGGACAGATGGTGCTGATATCTGCCGAGAAATGACTCCAGGCGAGCAGAGAGAGGAGCAGTCAGCCATGGGGGAAATAAAAATGGCCGGAGCTAGAAGGAGTGGGTTGGAGGAGGAGGCGTGAAGGAGGAGGGAATAGCTCTAACAGCTTCTGTGTGTGAGAGTGTGAGTGTGTGTGACTGTGAGAGTGTGTGTGAGTGTGTGAGTGAGTGTGAGAGTGTGTGTGTGTGACTGTGAGAGTGTGTGTGTGTGTGTGAGAGAAAGTGTGTGTGAATGTGAGAGTGTGTGAGTGTGTGTGAGTGTGATTGTGAGAGTGTGTGTGTGTGAGTGTGAGAGTATGTGTGTGAGTGAGTGTGTGAGAGTGAGTGTGTGAGTGTGTGAGTGTGAGTGTGTGTGAGTTTGTGTGTGACTGTGAGAGTGTGTGTGAGCGTGTATGTGACTGTGTGTGTGAGAAAGTGTGTGTGAGTGTGTGAGTGTGAGTGTGTGAGTGTGTGAGTGTGTGACTGTGAGGGTGTGTGTGTGAGCATGTGTGTTACTGTGTGTGACAGAGAAAGTGTGTGTGAATGTGGGAGTGTGGGAGTGTGTATGTGTGTGTGTGTGTGTGTGGATGTGTGGATGTTGTACATGGAAGTCAGAGGTCAATGCCAGATAGCTTCCTCAATTCTTAGTTTTAGTTCTCTCTCTCTCTCTCTCTCTGTCTTGTGTCTCTGTGTGTGTGTGGGTCTGTATGTGTGTGTGTCTGTGTGTGTATCTGTGTGTTCTGGGAGACAAACTCAGGTCCTCTAGAAAAGCAATAAATGCTCTTAACCTCTGAGCCATCTTATCTTGCGAGGTAGCATTTCTCAATGAACCTGAGCTCATCAGTTCTGTTATCCTGGCCGGCCCGCCACCTAGATCCCCAGGACTAGATTTAGAGAGGCACTTCACAGTGCCCTGCTTTTATGTGGGTGATAGAGATTTGAACTCAGGTCCTCATACTTCAAACACAAACACTTTACCCGGTGAATCAATCCCCGGCCCCGTCTAGAATGACTTTAAAACCGGACGGGGTCTGCACATTTGTAATCCCAACACGCGGAAAACAGAGGAGGATCCAGGCCTAGCAGGATGGTTCAGTGGTTAGGAGCAGCTGTTTCTCTTTCAGAGGAACCCGAGTTCAACTCCCAGCACCCACAGGGTAGCTCACAGCCATCCATAAACGTTTAAGGGCCTAGGAGAGGAATGTTGCTGATTAATGCAATGCATTGTGGGTTGGAATCATCCTGGAGACACACTGTGCCTGTGAAGGTGTTTCCAGAGATTTAACCCAGTTGGGCAGAGCTACCCTGAATGTGGGTGGTAGCATTCCATGGGCTGGGGTCCTGGATGGCATACAAAAGAGACAGTGAGCAGAGCGTCAGGATCCATCTCTCTCTGCTTCCTGACAGTGTGACCAGCTCCTGTGGCCGTGCAAATCTCAAAAACAAACAAAACAAACAAACAAACAAACAAAAAGAAAGAGTTGGATGTTCCACATGAGATAAATTGTAGAAGGTATTCTGCCTTCTAGAACATTCTCTTCCATCCCACTCACCTGATCAAAACCTCTTCAGCCTCCGGGTCTTTCATTCAACCGGCTCTTTCAGATATACCATCTTAGAAGAGCCAGAACTTCTTTGCTTTGAAGTTGTTTTGTTCTTTTTTTTTCCCCCAAACCCATTAGTATCTGTTCCATGGGCTCCTTCTCCCCCCCTAGACCTTTGTATACAGTAGATCCTCAATTAACAAAGGCTTGGGCTTGCAGGCAGAGAAGATGGGATTATAACCTTCAGGACGGCTTTTCCCAAGCAGAGCAGATTGCTACTACCCTAAAACAAGCATAGACTTTGCATGGACCTAGCTTTCTGTGTCTGGCGTAATGTGCCAGCTGCGTCGTGCCTAATGTGGTGTGCCTGGGATGCTGTGGTTGGTGTGTTGTGCCCTGTGTGTCGTGTCTGGTGCGCTGTGCCTTGCGGGGTGTGCCTGACGTGCTGTGCCTGGTGTGGTGTGGCTTGTGTGCTGAGTCTGGTGCCCTGTGCCTTGCGGGGTGTGCCTGCTGTGCTATATTTGGTGGGCTGTGCCGGGTTTGGTTTGCCGGGTGTCCTGTACCTGGTGTGCTGAGTCTGACTTGGTGTCCCTGGTGTCCTGTGGCGGGCCTGCTGTGCCTGGCGTGGTGTGCCCGGTGTGGTGTGTTTGGCCTGCTGTGCCTGGTGTGGTGTCCCTGGCGTGCTGCACCTGGCTTGGTTTGCCTGGCATGCTGTGCCTGGTATGGTTTGCCCGGTTTGGTTTGCCTAGTGGGTTGCGCCTGGTGTGTTGTGCCTCGCGTGGTGTGCCGGATGTACTGTGGTCGGTATGGTGTGCCTGGCATGATGTATCTGGCGCGCTGTGTCTGGCGTGGTCTGCTTGGTGTGGTGCTCCTGGCGCGCTGTGCCTGGCGTGGTGTGGCTGATGAGCTACGCCTGGCGCGGAACGGCGGGCGTGTCATGGCGGCTTCCTTCCTTTGAAGTTGTTTCCTTTTGTTCCTAATCTTTCTTTGTTGTACAAATTTTTTGAGGGGTAGTAGTATGTCTTCCATCTGGAGTCGGTGCGCCTGGGGTGCCATGCCTGGCGTGCTGTGCCCGGTGTGACAACGTAGAAAGCATCAGCAGATTAATCAGTTTAGGTTCAAAATCTGGGAAGACACCAGGCCGGTGGAGAAACAGGACCTCAGGTGGCTGGGTGGGAAGTCGCGCGGGGGCCCCTGGGAGGCTGAGCCCCCGCGGGAACCTCCAGGGGCCCTCGGGGAACTCCTAAACAAACTACAATCCAGATGATGCCCCTGCCACACCCGGACCAGCAGGCAGGAATTTGCCCCTGTGACCTCCCCAGGCGCACTCCTGTCACCATGGCGACCGGCTTAGGGAACAAGCGGCCTGATTGTCCCTGCCCAGCGGGGCAGGTGAAACCCTGGCCACGTGACCGATACTGAGCCAGGTGCGGTTAAGAAGACACTTGCGGCCTCCAGCCTTAACCCGTTCGACTCCCGGCCGCCGCCGCCAGGGTGCAGTGGAGACCTCCCTACCAGCCTGCCACGCACACACACACACACACACACACACACACACACACACACTCTCTCTCTCTCTCTCTCTCTCTCTCTCTCTCTCTCTCTCTCTCTCTCTCTCCTTTTTTTTTTTTCAGTTTTTCGAGACAGGGTTTCTCTATGTGGCCCTGGCTGTCCTGGAACTCACTCTGTAGACCAGGCTGGCCTTGAACTCAGAAATCTGCCTGCCTCTGCCTCCCAAGTGCTGGGATTATAGGCATGTGCCACCATGCCCAGCTCTCTCTCTCTCTCTCTCTCTCTCTCTCTCTCTCTCTCACACACACACACACACACACACACACACACAGCTCCGCCTCAGTAGCACATCTGAGTTGCTGGAAGCCAACCAATGAAAATTCCCTGGTTTGGCCAACAAGCTGGGAAAGGGTGGGCGGCTCTGGAGGGTCCCTCCCCAACATGTCACTCCCAGGGTCCAGCCAGGGAGCTTCCCCCCTTCTCTGTCCTGCCCACAACTTCCTCTGGAACGCTCACCTGGGACCTTCAAACCGACTGGTTTTTCTGCTTGCCAGCTCAGCGTTGAGCAAGCCATGTGACCACAACGCTTGCTCAGGGCCTGGGACTGTGTAGGTCCTCAAGGCCACTCCTGCCACCAGATCTGGGCTATTTGGCTTCGGGGCATGTGGTCAAAGGTGGTGTGCCAGGCTGGGGTGAGCTGGCTAGACAAAAGGTTGAGGGGTCAGAAACTGTTTAACAACATTTCCCAACAGAACTATGAACCCTTCGACTCTGTGGGCTGGTGAGACGGCTCAGAGGATAAAGGCACTTGATGGCAAGTTTATTGTTGTGAGTTCAATCCCTGGAACCCACACAGACAGAGGACAACAGACTTCCTCAAGTTGTCTTCTGACCTCTACATGCAGGCTGTGAAACCTGCATAACCACACAGACAGACAGACAGACAGACACACACACACACACAGGTGGGCACACACACACACACACACACATACACACACAGGTAGGGGAGAGAAACAGAGAGAGATACACAGACATAATAAATACATGTAAAAAAATAAAAACAGTTTAGGTGGGCCGTGGTGGCACACGCCTTTAATCCCAGCACTCGGGAGGCAAACAGATCTCTGTGAGTTTGAGGCCAGCCTTGTCTACAGAGCTAGTTCCTGGACAGCCAAGGCTATGAAAAAACAAAAACAAAATAAAAACAAAAACAAAAACAAAAAAAACCTGTCTCAAAAACCAAAAATACCTATAAAAATATCTCTAAGGTTCCTTCGCAGAATTGGGTCTTAAATCCTAACATTCAGGAGGCAGGAGAATTGCTGTGAGATCGAGGCCAGCATGGGTTACTTAATGAGCTTCAGGGCAGCCTGGGCTGTAGGACCAGACTCTATATTTATTTATTTATTTTATTTTATTGGATTTTTGAGACAGGGTTTCTCTGTGTAGCCCTGGCTGTCCTGGAACTCACTCTGGAGACCAGGCTGGCCTCGAACTCAGAAATCTGCCTGCCTCTGCCTCCCAGAGTGCTGGGATTACAGGTGTGCGCCACCACGCCTGGCCAGACTCTATCTTTAAAAAAAAAAAAAGAGAGAGAGAGAGAAGGAGGAGGAGGAGGAGAAGGAGGAGGAGGAAGAGGAGGAGAAGAAGGAGGAGGAAGAGGAGAAGAGGAGGAGGAGAAGGAGGAGGAAGAGGAGGAGGAAGAGGGGGAAGAAAAGGAGGAAGAAGAAGAAGAAGAAGAAGAAGAAGAAGAAGAAGAAGAAGAAGAAGAAGAAGAAGAAGAAAAACAAGAAAAAAGAGAAGCAGCAGCAACAGCTGGGAGGGGGTGGCGCGTGCCTTTTTAATCCCAGCACAAGAGGCAGAGGCAGGTGGATCTCTCTAAATTTGAGGCCAACCCAGGGTACAGAGAGAGAGAGAGAGAGAGAGAGAGACTTCCAGGACAGACAGCTCTGTTAAACAGAGAAACCCTGTCTCAAAAACCAAACAAATCAAGATAACAAGTAAATAAGTTCGGGTAGAAGAGGGGCGCTGGGAACGTAGCTCAGTTGGTGGGTGAGTTCTTGCCAAGCATGAAGAAAGCCCCAGTTCCCCCCCCCCAGCTCGGCATTAAGCAGTTATGGTGGTACACACCTGTAATCCAGCACTCTAGGAGAGGCTTGAGGATCAAGAGTCAAGGCCATCCACCCTATATGGAGAGAGAGAGAGAGAGAGAGACAGAGAGAGAGAGAGAGAGAGAGAGAGAGAGAGAGAGAGAGAGAGAGAGTTAGTCTGAAGACTTGTTGCTCTTTCAGAGGAGCTAGGTTCAATTTCCAGCACCCACATGGTGGTTCACAACCATCTATCCATACACCAGGGGATCCACTGGCCTCTGGCCTCCCTGGGCGCCAGACACGCACATGGTACACAGACATACATGCAGGCAGAGCACCCATATGATACAACGATAAATTTAAAAAAAAATGAAATAGCCGGGCGGTAGTGGCACATGCCTGTAATCCCAGCACTCTGGGAGGCAGAGGCAGGCAGATTTCTGAGTTCGAGGCCAGCCTGGTCTACAGAGTGAGTTCCAGGAGAGCCAGGGCTGCTATACAGAGAAACCCTGTTGCGGGGGAAAAAAAAAAAAAGTAAAATGAAAATAGATAAACCTACAAGCAAATTCAAGGAAAGGAAAAAAAGAAAAAGACAGAACTCTCCCAGACTTTGAGTCGCAGCGCTTAGGTGTCCCCGTCCAGTGGCTAATAACTAATAACTCTCTGTAGCCAACAGGTTGAGCACACTCAGCCTAGTAAGGATCCCTTGTGAGCTCAGGATAGAACGAAGCAGCTGTGTCGGCCCCTTCCGCAGAGGGAATCCCGGAGTCGGAACACAGCCTGTTTCAGCCTTGTCCTGAAGGGTGGAGGATGGGCGGCCAGTGTATCCCTGTCAGTCTCCTGTTGGTGGGTATCTGACCGGAAGAAAGTTTTGCCTAGGTATCTCTCCAGCGCTCTTAAGTACTCCTTTTTTTTTGTGTAGGGGACTAGAGTTTGAACTTATGAATTAAATAGGCAAACACTCCACCACTGAGCTGTATTCTTTTGTTTTTTTGTTTTGTTTTTGTTTGTTTGTTTGTTTGTTTGAGACGAGGCCTCTACAACCCCGACTCTCTGGGAATTTACTATGTAGACCCTATGTGCACCGCGTGCATGCAGTACCCCTGGAAGCCAGAAGGGAACATTGGATACCCTGGAACTGGAGTTTACAGACAGTTGTGAGCTGCTATGTGGATGCTTAGAACTGAAGCCGGTTCCCGTGGAAGAACAGTCAGAACTTGTGTCTGTTGGGCCCCAGCCCCTTGGAGATCCTTTAGGAGAATTTTACGATAGTCAAATCCTTTGTGAATATGGCCTAGAAATGAGTAGTGTAAGGCTGGGTGTGGTGGTGCACGCCTGCCTTTTGTCCCAGGGATGCAGAAGCAGGAGGATCTTTGAGATGGAGGCCAACCTAGTCTATTGGGGCTACACAGAAAAACCCTGCCTTGGAAAAAAAAGTTAATATGAGGGATACTTGGTGACAGAGACAGCAGTTAACCTCGTATCGTAAAACGGGTAGGCTCGGTGGCACAGGTTTATAATTCCAATTATCCATGGGGCTGAGCGAGAGGGTCAGATGTTCAAGGCCTGTATGGGCTGATTAGTAAGACTCTGTCTCAAAGTAAAAAGTAAAAAGAAAAAGAAAGGGCTAGGTGGCCCTCAGTCCAATCCTCGGCACCATTCAAAAATAAAAAGATGGACTGAGGACATGATTCAGGGCCCACTCTTGCCTTGCCGAGGACCGTGGTTTGATTCTTAGCACCCACATGGTGGCTCAACGATCGTAATTCCAGTCCCTGGAGATCTGATGTCCTATCCTGGTGCATCCAGGCACCAGACAGGGATGTTGTACACAGGCATACATGCAGGCTAAGCACATAGACACGACATGTGAAATAAAGTAAAACACATCTAAAGGTCACAGGATTGTAGAAGGAAGAAAAGCCACACTCGCTCTATCATGTGCAAATCTAGCCAATGATATATGTAGATATGCAACATATGAGAACGGGAGGAACAGAAACGCTGAATAGGAGTGATATGAGTGTGGAGGGGGTGGCGCACACCTCTAGTCCCAACACTCGGGAGGCAGGGGGTTCTCTGAGTGTTAAGCCAGCATGGTCTATAAAGTGAGTTCTAGGACAGTCAGGGCTACACAGAGAAATCCTATCTCAAAACGAAGGAGGAGGAGGAGAAGGAAGAAGAGGAGGAGGAAGAGGAGGAGGAGGAGAGGAAGAAGAGGAAAAGAGGAAGAAAGGAAGAGGAAGAGGAAGAAAAGAAAGAAAGAAAGAGAAAGAAAGAAAGAAAGAAAGAAAGAAAGAAAGAAAGAAAGAAAGAAAACTAAATACAGGCCCCGAGAAGGGGCTGAATGCAGGCGTTGCACACAGGAAATGGAAGGCCACATAAAGATAGCTGTTTTCTAGTTCTGACTCTTTCACAGATCTTTTGGTGTTAGTGAGTACGTGCAGAAAGTGTATTTTTGATACGGAAAGTATAAAATTTAATGTGTGAGAGGAACTTATTTATTTACAAATCACTCTATAACAAAGCTTCTGTTCAATAGACAAAAAGATATATGAGACAGACAGGTGTGGTGTTGAAGGCCTATCTATGACTCCTGGAGCTCAGAGTGCAGAAACAGCAGGATCATGCATGACTTCTGGACCAACACACAGATGTGAGGTCAGCTTGGGCTGCATATTGATATCCTGTCTCAACAAACAAAAATAACAGTCAGAAAGGTACATCTTGGACTCCCAGCATCTAGGAGATAGAGGCAGGAGGATCAGGACTTTAAGGCCATTCTCAACTACAGGTAAAGTTTGAGGCCAGCCTGGGCTACATAAGATGTTATCTAAAAAGCAAGCAAAACAACAACCAAAAACAAGTTGTCAGGTGTAGGCACATATCTTTAATTTCAACACTCGGGAGACAGAGGCAAGTGAATCTCTGTGAGTTTGAGGCCAGCCTGGTCTACATAGTAAGTTCCAGGACAGTCAGAGCTGTATAATAGACCCTGTCTCAAAAACAAACAAAGCAGGCTGGAGACTGAGGCGTTAAGAGCACGTGATGCTCTTGCAGAGGGACTGGATCATGGTTCCCAGGACCTGCACGGTGGCTTACAACCTTCCGCAATTCCAGTTCCAGGAGATCCCAGGCCTTCCTCTCAACTCTGAAGACATAGGGTGCAGGCGTGGTACACAGACATAAATGCAAGCAAACACTCAGACATATAAAGCAAAATAAATAAATCTCTGTGTGTGTGTATATGTGCCTAGGCAACTAGTGGGGGGAGGGGCAGGAAGACAGACACCTACGTTGACAAAGAACAAAAGAGAACCAAGAGCCAGAGGCTTGGTGCCCTGCTGAGGATGCTGGGAAGGTTTGAAGTACTACTTGGAATTCAACTTCAGTGACAAGGAGTCCTGAAGGCTCCCCTGCAGATGCGTTTGCTATGACCAAAGCAGCTTCGGAACAGCTAAAGGATGGACCGCAGCAGAAAAAAAAAAACCCAAAAACAAACAAACAAACAAAAAAAACCCCCACGATTTTCCCTAGACTATGAGAGGGCAGGGGACAGGCTTCTTATAGGAAATGATGTCAGTGCAGAATGGGGTGCGTTCTGGGCAGAGGGTTGCACCTCTCTACTAAGAATGTTAGTACTCATAGAGAACCTCTTGCCTCTGCCTCCCATACGTGGGATTAAAGTCGTAGCCACCACCTCTGGCCCGGAGCCATCTCTATTAAGTGCAGGTAACTACAGTACAAAACCCTGGCCAAAGGGTTTGATTCTGGTTTTTCAAATTGACCCGAACCAGGAACGGAAGACAGGACCAAGACTCTGGTTCTGCTTGTTGGACCAATCTTTTGCCCTTTCTGCATCTCAGTTTACCGATTGGGGGAGGAGATCGATATCAACCTCGAAAGCCCCTTCCTCCTAGCTGTTTCTTGTGAGGGGACTAAGAGAAACAAAGCACTCGTGCTCTGGAGAGCCTGACAGGGCTCCCAGCTATGGAGCATGGCGCCAGAGAGCTGGCGGGAGCTGGAACAAGTCACTCCTGGCGCCTCCTGACCATACCGGCGGCACCGAGAGCCTGGCATCCACCCAGGGCGGTGCCTGAGGACTGAGGAGTAGGCCAGGTGGGGTCGGCTCGCCAGCCGAGAAAGGACGTTCTCAGTTAGCCAGGGACACGCCCCACACTTGCGCCTTGAACTGAGGACCTCTGATCGCTAGTAAGGGAACACATTAAAAAAAAACAAACTACGAGCCTCTTAAAAGAAGAGGCGTGGCCTGCGACGTTGTCAAGGGGCTCAGGGAGGTGGGCACAGAACCCGGCCGGATTACGTAATGGTGCAAAAGCTGGCGCCAGAATCGGGTGGCTCCGCCCAAGGCGTGGCCAAGGAGCCAAATTCCCGGAACTGCAGTTTTAAAGGTTGCGAAACAGCGTAAGTGTCCGCCCAGGTTTTCTTACAGTTCCGCCCGTGGTAGGGCGTGGCCAACGAGGCGAGCTCTCAGACGCTCGCAAAGTGGGAATTACGTAGTGATGCAGGAGGCGGTCCCAGAGTGCCCCGTGGCTCCGCAAAGGTGTGGCCAAGGAGCCCATCTCCGGGTACCTGACTGTGGCTACGGCAGTTGATGGTGCAAAGAACACGCTAGTGGGGTGGTCCCGCCCCGGGCGTGGCAGGAGTTCACAGGTCTGAAGTGGCTTGTATATTGCCCAAGAGGAGGGACCAGTCTCAAGCAGCACTACCCAGGGTCCTGGTCAGGAACGCAGGGTCTGCAGGAATTGCGTAATGGTGCAAGGGGGCAGGGCTAGTGTCGCATGGCTACGCCCAGCCTGTAGTCAAGACCGCCAGTCTACAGACCGGGCTCAAAGCGGCTGCAGGAAATGCGTAGCGTGCAAGGGCTGGGGCCAGCACTTCTGACGGCTCCGCCCAAGAAGATCCTGCTTCGGAAGGGGGCTGAACTGAGCTCCCGGAGTACGTTAGGCCACGTGACCTAAAGTGGCGCCTCGATGGGGGCGGGGGGATAGGCGGAGCCCTAGTTGGAATAGACAGGGCTCCGGGAGGTGGAGTGTTCGCGGGACCGCCCTAGGAAGCGCGCTTTGCCGGCTGTGGGCATGCTCCGCTGGGCACGAGCCTGGAGGGTCCCCCGTGGGATACTCGGTGCCTCCTGTCCCAGGCGTTCGGCAGTTCCTGTCACGTTCAGTAGCAGCCGCAGCAGTGGCCAAGGAAACGCCGATCCGAGGTCAGTCAAGGACACCGGGGAGGGTGGGCCTCCACTGGTCCACTTCGCACGCGGTCCAGCTGGCCCCGCCCCTCCTTTGGCCTCGCCCCTTTTCTCCCTCACTCTCCCCTCCCACCCCCTTACTCTATGGTGGCCCCCACCGTCTAGGCCGCTGCCGCTGTCCTATAATCTTCTAGATGGAGACTCGACACTCCCAGCCATCGTCTTTTTGCATGGACTCTTCGGCAGCAAAACCAACTTCAACTCCCTCGCCAAGGCCATGGTTCAGAGGACCGGCAGGAGGGTGAGCTTCCGGGTGGGCGGAGCTTGGGTGGGCGGGGGCTAAAGGCTGAGCGCAGTGGACCGAGAGTTTCAATCACTCAGGTCTGGCCTCTGGCTGATAGATGAAAAGTTTCAGTGCACAGTAAACTGGAAAACATCTATGAAGAGGCCTGGTCTTCATATGCAAGATGCCCCACAGTTAGTCCCTTTATGTTACCGATCTCCACAGGGACAATTTTGTGGTACCTCTCGGCTGACTCAGTACCTGTGGCTCTTCTCTGCTCACCCACCCCCACCCCTTACTATAAACCTTTCCAGCCCAGAGGCTTCCTTTCCCCCAGCTTCTCTTTCCTCTATAACCCAGCCATTGAAGTCATTTGCTCCCTTGGTACTCCGATCCTCTATTGGTCCGCGTGCCCCCTCTCCTTAGCACCTAAAGTTATCATTTGACCGTCACATCCACACCCTGGCACGTGCTTGCACAAACATAACTTGCACACGAACATACATGCATACATGTGTGTATATAATAAAATAAAGGTGTATGTTACATAGAAACTAAGGAAGTTGCTCAAGATTGACCTCTGGCCTCCACAGGTACATGAGAAATGTATGCTCGCGTGTGCCTGTGCCCATGCCCGTGTCCACGCGCACGCGCGCGCGCGCACGAACACACACACACACAATTATGTTTCCAGACTTCTCTTTCTGGCTGCTCCGTAGTCCCTACCAGGCTTTTGGTTGTCCGTAATCAGAGTAACAGCATCCGTATTTCATCCCCATCCCAGGTGCTGACAGTGGATGCGAGGAACCACGGTGACAGCCCCCACAGTCCAGATGCGAGCTACGAGGCCATGAGTCAGGACCTTCAGGGCCTCCTCCCGCAGCTGGGCCTGGCGCCCTGTGTCGTCGTCGGCCACAGCATGGGAGGGAAGACAGCCATGCTGTTGGCACTGCAGAGGGTGAGGGACACCTTTCTGGGTCCTCATAACACACTAATAATAGCTCTAAGTATCCCATGGATAACGCGGGACTCCTTTGTGCCTTGGATGGCCAGGCTCCAGAAACTCAGCTGGAGCCTCAGAGTTTGTCTGGGACTTGCTCTGGTCTGATTCCGTCTCACAGCCAGATCTCGTGGAGCGGTTGGTTGCCGTAGACATAAGCCCGGTAGGAACCACACCTGGATCACACCTTGGAAACTTCATAGCAGCCATGAAGGCTGTGGAGATCCCAGAGAAGGTGCCACACTCCCAGGCCCGAAAACTGGCCGATAAGCAGCTTACTTCCGTTGTCAAGGTGACACACACTCCCCGCCCACCCACCCCCTTTCCCCATGGTGTTGTGGACTAAGATATGTCAGTGGTGGGTAGGTCTCACAGGGAGCCCCTTCACAGCCGCCAGATCTCCCCACAGGAAGCGGGCGTCCGGCAGTTCCTCCTCACTAACCTGGTGGAGGTGGATGGACGCTTCTCCTGGAGAGTCAACTTGGATACTTTAGCTCAGCACTTGGACAAGATTCTGACCTTCCCTCAGCACCTTGCATCCTATTCGGGGCCAACGCTCTTTCTGCTTGGTGGAAATTCTCCATATGTACAGTAAGCCGGTGTGGGACCACAGGAAGGGGCGGGCTTTGCCCACCTCCAGCTGTGGGAGGCTGCGTGGGTTGGGGGCGGGGCTTCGGCGTGGGTTGGGGGCGGGGCTTCAGCGTGTGGGGGATCTGGTATCTGGGAGCCTGGCAACGCGGCTGGGCATGACGACTGGGCATGACGGCTCATGCTCCCCCATTCTCTCCTGTTCTCTCCCTTCCTCTCTCTCCCCCAACCATCCTCTCCATTGTCTTCCTTAACCCCATCTCCACTGGCTTCACTATGGTGGCCAGACCCAGCCACCACTCAGAGATTAGGCGCCTCTTCCCTCAAGCCCAATTTCAGACCGTGCCTAATGCCGGCCACTGGGTCCACAGCGACAAACCCCAAGACTTCATGGATGCTGTCACCGGATTCTTGGCTTAAGAAGTGGCTCCTTGGAAGATCGGGGGTGGGGGGAGGGGCTCTAGGCTTGGGAGCTGTGCCGCCTGTCCCTTGCTTCTGCACAGAAAAACTCCGGGGGGGGGTCACTGAGAGGGTCCAGGGGTACAGAGGTGGCCCGACACTTTAATGAATAAAGACAGTTCCCTTAAAGTCCTGGATCCATTTTTACCACCGTCGCCCCCACTGACTGGAGAGTTGGATCCAGGAACTCCTGCCTGCGCCTGTCTTCTCCTGTGCTCCCAGAGTGCCTCGGGACTCCCCCTGCAGCTGACTCCGCACCCGCTCTCGAACCATATGTTGCATGTCTTCCTGGGCACAGGGGAGAGAGAGCAGGTCCGAGGCAATCCCTGGGGGGAGGGGGGGACGGAAGGGGCGTCTTCCAAGTCTCCCACGTCAGAGGCCCCACCCTACCTCCCAGGCCTCCACCTCCTGTTTCAGCCTCAGTTTCTCCTGCAGGACTTCCAGCAGCTGAGCCTCCACGGTGCGCAACCTGGAGCGACAGGAATCCAGTTCCTCTTCCACCGCTCGCTTCCTGCAGGCGGCAGGGAAGGGTGGGTGGGGGAGCGGGGTGCTAGTGGCTGTCTTCTGGAGATAGAGGAGTCTCCCCCACTTCCCTCCCCCTCCCCAGCCCCACCCGAGTTTCTCTCACTTAGCAATGGCTTCATCCCTCTCCTGCAGTACTCGCTCCAGGGAAGGCTCTGCCCGGGTGTCCCCCAGTGCTCCTGCCGCTTGGGATTCTGGGTTCTGTTGGAGGGTGATGGAGGAGGAGGCTGTGACCTGGGACTTGTCCGAGTGAGAAGCCTCACCCCGGGTCCTTCTGCCCTGCCCTGCCTCATACAATTCCCACTCAGTCTTAACCACCCTTGGCCTCCAGGGGGTGCT
Organism: Apodemus sylvaticus; assembly: GCF_947179515.1. Lineage (NCBI taxonomy): Eukaryota > Metazoa > Chordata > Mammalia > Rodentia > Muridae > Apodemus > Apodemus sylvaticus. The sequence continues at coordinate 34,354,536 of NC_067493.1, read as the reverse complement.
GCGCCCACATCTTGTAAAGCCTCACGGGACCCTTAGTCCGGCTAACTGGGAAGTAGCCGGGGGACTTTGGGTCTTATTGAGGAACTGCCTGGTTCAGCAGAATGGACAGTGTTCTCAGCTTCCGAGGAGGAAGGGGTTCCCACACAGCCCTATGGAAACCATGTTGAGCCGTCTGGGGACGCTTACCTTTCTATGCTCTTAGAGAGTCGAGGCCTGGTGACTGAGACTCTTGTCAGTTGGTTGGGGCTAACAGAGCCCTTTGCCCTTCCAGGCAAGGCACTCCCTAGCAGACTCCACCTACCGGGAGGACAGCCTGGGGCAAGGAGCAAATGCACTTCCCTCTTACACCTTGGAAGGCCCCAAGCCTTTCCCCCAAGGCTTGCCGGCCGTCGCCTCCAGGGGGCGCTCCACACATGTCACACAATAGGCAAGGATGGCAGACAGCCTAGGTTTAGTTCAGCTGTAAGGCCGAGCATGAGGCGGACCCCCAGCACGAGGGGCTGACTCTTCGCTAGCTCTTCAAGGGATCTTTTACCCCCAGAATTCTTACCCTACCTTAAGAAGGAAAAAAAAACAAACCCTCAAGGTGTAAGGCATGGTTACCATTTTTTTTTCTTTTTTTTGTTTTGTTTTGTTTTCAAGACAGTTTCTCTGTGTCACCCTGGCTATCCTCTGCAGACCAGGCTGGCCTTGAACTCGGAGATCCACCTGCCTGTGCCCTCTGAATGCTGGGATTAAAGGCATGTGCCACCACTGCCCCGTTCATTCCCAATAGCTTGAATACCTACCTTCCCTTACTTCTATTACTAGGTTATCCCAAACGTGCAGTGCCTGGGAAGACGTCTAACTGAACCACCGCATTTCCAAGCTAAGGGACTTTTGTTTTGAGACACGGTTTTCTTGTGCGACAGCATGGCTTGACTCTAAAATGTCGTGTAATTCATACTGGGAATAGAAAAATACTTTTGAGATTTTGAACATCTCTCTCCTTTCTTTCATTTCTTTGTGTAATGCTACTTAAGGAATGAACACAGGCACATGCATGTGCTGAGCAAGTGTTCAGATGCCTAGCCACGCCCCATGTTCCATACCCTAATCTACTGATTCTAGGCAGGGGCTCTACCGCTGAGCCATGCCCCCAGCCCCTCCCTGGGGGATTCTAGGCAGGGGCTCTACTACCGAGCCACGCCTCCAGCCCATAGTATACCGTTTTGTATAAGAGACTGAGCATCTCACCAACCTTGAGTTGGATAGTGGTACAGATTTTTTTTTCTTCTAACTTTGGAGATGGTATGAAACAGGATTTCTCAGTGTAGCCTTGGCTATCCTCTGTAGACCAGGCTGACCTTGAATTTGGAGGAACCTCTGCCTCCTGAGTGCTAGGATTAAAGGTGCCTGGCTCCTGTTTGATCCATTTCTTTCTTTCTTTTTTTTTTTTTTTTAAAGATTTATTTATTATATGTAAGTACACTGTAGCTGTTTTCAGACACCGGAAGAGGGCGTCAGATCTCTTTATGGATGGTTGTGAGCCACCATATGGGTGCTGGGATTTGAACTCATGACCTTTGGAAGAGCAGTTGGTGCTCTTACCCGCTGAGCCATCTCTCCAGCCCCATTGATCCATTTCTTTAAGGAATTATTTATTTTATGTATGTGAGCACACCAGAAGAGGACATCGGATCCCATTACAGATGGTTGCGAGCCACCATGTGGTTGCTGGGAATTGTACTCAGGACCTCTGGAAGAGCAGTCAGTGCTCTTAACCACTAACCAATGAGCCATCTCTCCGCCTGCCCCCACCACTACTCCCCCCCACACCCCCTTGCCCTTTTGAGACAGGGCTTTTGATTTTTTTGTTTGTCAGGCATGGTGGTGCACACCTTTAATCTCACCATGTGGGAGGCAGAGGCAGACAGATCTTTTAGTTTGAGGCCCACCTGGTCTACAGAGCTAGTTCCAAGACAGCCAGGGCTACACAGAGAAACCCTGTCCGAGGGGCAGAGGGGAACCTAGTTCAGCGCAACTCAATAGTTAGTGTCAGCTCAGACTTGGTGAGTTTGACACCAGGCAATTTATTTTAAGTATAAACACAGTACAATCGGGGGAAGGGGAGTTCCCTGGTGTTGCACAAGTCCATGTTCACAAGGAGGCAAAATTACATTGAAATTCTTCTCAAAAAGACATGGAAGTTGCTTTCTAAAGATAGGACATACGTGTTATCTTTTTTCCTCCTCCTCTGAATTCTGTGGGCACCTGCTCTACTCTGGTAAAACGCTCATACACATTAAAAAGCAAAGGGATTTCTTTACTCCCCCCCCCCCCTTCATTTGTGTCTCCTCGTGCCTTATGGAGAACATTCCTTTCCAGTGCAGGGAGGGATAACCCAGTGGTTAGGAGACCTCCCTGCAAAGAACCAGAGTTCAGTTCTCAGCACCCTTGTCCGGTGGCTCGAAACTGCGTCCTTGCAGTTCCAGAGGATCCGGTGCCTCCAGGGCATCCATGCACACAATAAACACCTTGGAGGTGTAGCTGCCCGTAGAGAACCTGCCAAGAACCCCGCCCTAGTGAGGGGTGGCTTCGCAAAGTGGGCATGTATGAGGCTCTGGGTTTTATCCCCAACACTCAAAAAACACACTGGGGGAGAAGGCGTTCTCTTCCTTCTCCAGGCGCATACAGCCCCTCTGTTACCGTCTTGTCACTGGCAGCGAGGGTGTCACTGCCAGGGTGTCTGCCACCAGCTGGAGAGCTTCTGAAGGGAAGGCGGCAAGACAAGCAAAGCAGTACCACCGTTGGCCTGAAGGTGGCAGCAGTTCCCACGAGCAAAGATCCCCTGAGCTGCTCCTACTCCCCCAGTGTGTGAAATGGAAACCCTGCCCAGGGTGCTTGACAAAAAAATCCCCAGGGTTCTTTTGTAAAAAGATCTGCTCATCTGATCCTGCATATGTTTTCTCTCCACTCTATCGACACCTCTGGAATGAAGGGACATGACCCAGTGTGGGTGGTGGTGGCAGCGTCTCTGGCCTATAATCCCAGCATTGGCGAGGGGGAGCCGAGGAGGGGGTGGGGGAAGGGGATTCAAGGTCATCCTTGGTTACATATCAAGCTAAAGGCCATAGCAGGCATAGCGGCCAAGCCTTTAATCCCAGAACTCAGAGGCAGAGACCAGCCTGGTCTACACAGCGAGTTCCAGAATAGCCAAGGCTACTCAGAGAAACCCTGTCTCAAGAACCCAAAAGGAAGGAAGGAAAGGAGGGATGGAGGGAAGGAAGGAAAGAAAGGGGAAAGAGGCTAGCCTGGGGTAAATGAGACACCGACGCTGCAGGTGTTTTCCAGCCCAGCCCTTATCTGAATTTCAGGGCACGCTTGTCGGCTGGCTTTCCCTTGGAGCTGTAATGGGGAGCTCAAATTTAAGAATACCAACTGCAGTCCAATTATCCTTTACCCCGCGGCATCCTAGGCCCTCTCCCTCCCCTCCCCCTCCCCCTCCACGTCTGCTCGGCCCTGTGAGATAGGCACCCTAAATGTCCTTGGCTGTTCTGGAACTCACTGTGTAAACAAAGCTGACCTTGAACTAGGTTGCTGTCCTGCATTTGCCTTCCCAGTATTAAGGTTAAAGGTGTAAGCCACGCACAGAGTTCTATTTTGAATTTTAAAGTACACGGGTATTTTGCCTGATGCCTATGAAGGCCGAAGGCCGGGAGAGGGGGTCAAATTCCCTGAGCTACCCTTCCAGTAGGAGCTGAAAACTAAACCCAGGTCTTCTAAAAGATCAGCAAGTGCTTTTTTTTTTTTTTTTAAATCTGTCTGTCTATTTATCTATCTATTGGGTTTTTTTCAAGACAGGGTTTCTCTGTGTGTTCATTTTGTTGTTGTTATTGTTGTTGTTGTTGTTTTATTGATTCATTTGTTCATTTTGCAGCAGGGCTTCTCTGCATAGCCCTGGCTGTCCTGGATCTCACTCTGTTGACCACTCTGGCCTCAAACTCAGAAATCCACCTGCTGCACGCTGAGATTAAAGGCGTGCGCCACCACTGTTTGGCTTTGTTTTCTTTTTAGTTTTGTGCATGTGTGTCTGTGCACATGGGCGTGGGTGCCCATGGAAGCCAGAGATGTTGGATCCCCTGGGGTTGCAGTTACAGGTGTTTGTGAGCCACTCCTGTTGGATTGGGGATTGAACTCAGCTCCTCTGCAAGAGCAGTGCGCTCTGTTAGCCACTGAGCCATCTCTCTAGGTCCTGGACCGCCTTAAAATAATCACACACACACTCACACACACTCACACGCACACTCACACACACACTCACACACACACACTCACACACACACACACTCACACTCATACACACTCACTCACACACACTCACACACACACACACACACTATAATAAAAGCATCTACCTATCTATCTATCTGGTTTTTTTGAGACAGGGTTTCTCTGTGTAGCCCTGACTGTCCTGGAACTCACTCTGTAGACCAGGCTGGCCTCAAACTCAGAAATCTGCCTGCCTCTGCCTCCCTAGTTCTGGGATTAAAGGCGTGCACCACCACCGCCTGGCCTATCTATCTGTTTTTTGAGGCAGGGTTTCTCTCTATAGCCCTGGCTGTATTCTGGAACTTGCTTTGTACACTAGGCTGGCCTGGAAACTCACAGAGATCCACCTACCTCTGTCCCCCAAATGCTGGAACTAAAAGGCATGCGCCACGACTGCCTTGCAAAGCTTTTTAAAGAAAGATAATACCCATTATTCAAACACTGAGTTCTGCTGGCCCCGCCTTCAGTAGATATCTACAATGTATCTCTGTCTTTCACCGTGGTCTCGGCTGTCTGTCACCTGCCTTCAGGACACATCCCTGCACCTGCCCTCAACCCCTGTCAGCCTGTTCTAACCTGAAACAATCCTCGTAAAGCCTGTGGTGGATGCTGTGTGCCTCTTCCTCTCCCATCCCCACCAGCAGCAGCCCAGTTCCTCTGGCTTCATCTCTTCCGAGGTCTTCTTTACCCACAATGCTTCGGGCTTCCTCCCTTCCCTGATGTTTCCACAGACACACTTCCTTGTCATTGCCGTTCCCCACCCCACCCCCTGAAATTTCTTCAAAAGCTTCTTCTCAGCAGAGACCATTAATTTCCAGTGGGAGAGGGGCTGGGCATGATGTTGCAAGCCTTCAGTCCCACTCAGCATTGGGAGGCAGAGGCCAGGGGGCCAGCCTGCTCTACATAGCAAGTCCAGGAAGTCCCTGGGCTACATCATGAGATTCACTTTGGGCTACATGAGAGTCTGATTGATTGATTGATTGATTGATCGATTGATTTTATGTTTTAGCTTTGAAAACAATCTCTGTGTGTAGCACTGGCTGTCCTGGAACTTGCTCCGTATGTAGATCAGGATGATCTCAAACCCAGTGATCCCTCTGTGTCTGCCGAAGGAGTGCTGGGATTAAAGATGTCCCCCACCACGCCTCCTACCTAGTTGAGACTCTGAGTTAAAGAATATAGACATCAAAAGGAATTGGACAGGTGGGGGTAGAGGGGGGTTGGCTCAGTCAGTGAAGTGCTTGTTGTTTTGAAGTGTGAGGATCAGTTTGATCATTGAAACCCATTTGAGAAAACTAGGCACGGGGCAGGTCTTTGTAGGCACAGTGCTGGGGAGGTGGAGGCAGGAGGATTCCTGGCCTGACAGAATCACCCGCCTAGTCCCAGAGCAATGACCGACTCTATCTCAAACATGTGTATATGGCAGGGTGGGGTGGGGGGCTTGGAGTGGGGGGCTGGGGAATTGACTCAGCAGTTAAGAGCACTGTCTGCTCTTGTAGAAGACCAGGGTTCAACTCCTAGCAACCACAGGGCAGCTCAGGCTGCCTGCTCTCCAGTCCCAGGGAGTCTGATGCTCTCCTTTGGTCTCCTCAGGCACCAGGCATGCATGTGGTGCCCATATGGACCTGCAGACAAAATTCTCATACAGGGGCTGGAGAGATGGCTCAGCTGTTAAGAGCACTGACTGCTCTTCCAAAGGTCCTGAGTTCAAATCCCAGCAACCACATGGTGGCTCACAACCATCCGTAATGAGATCTGACGCCCTCTTGTGGTGTGTCTGAAGACAGCCACAGTGTACTTACATATAATAAATAAATAATTCTTTGGGCCAGAGCAAACGGGGTCTGAAAAAAACATGTCTGAAGACAGCTACAACATACTTACATATAATAAATAAATCTTAAAAAAAATACCCATACACACTTTTTTTTTCTGAGACAGGGTTTTGTTGTGTAGCCCTGGCTGTCCCAGAATTAGCTCTGTAGATGAGGCTGGCCTTCAAATCAGAGATCCACCTGCCTCTGCCTCCCAAGTGTTGAGATTAAAGGCATGAACCACCACATAAAATAAATATTTTTAAAAAAGACAAAAGCAAGTTGGCACAGAGATAGAAATTATATAATAAAGAATGCTTTAAAAAAAACCTGAAGAATGAGAGCTGAGGTTCACCTCAGACCTTCACACAAACCACTCGACACACACATGCATGGAGAGAGAGAGAGAGAGAGAGAGAGAGAGGGAGGGAGAGAGAGGGGGAGAGAGGGAGGGAGAGAGATTTAAATTATAATACTGAAGCTAGGAGTCATGCCTGGTGTCTGTAATTCTCATCCCTTGGGAAGCTGAGACAAGGTGATTGTATCAAGTTTGGGGCTAGTATGAATAGGTTACATAGTGAGTTCTAGGCCAGCCTCAGTTATATAAAGAGGGTTACACAACCCTCTCTAGAGGTTAGGAATGTAACTCCATAATAGAGTTCCTTAGAATCCCCCAGTGAGGGGCTGGGGTGTGGCTCAGTGGTAGAGTCCCTGCCTAGAATCCCCCAGGGAGGGGCTGTGGGTGTGGCTCAGTGGTAGAGCCCCTGCCTAGAATCCCCCAGGGAGGAGCTGGGGGTCATGGCACTATGGCTCTGCAGTAGAGCATTCAAGAATCAAAAATAAACAAATAAATAAATAAATAAATAAATAAATAAATAAAAATAAAAATAAAAAAAATTTTAAAAAGGAAAGAAAAGTAAAAAAAGAAAGTAAAGGAAAAAGAAGAAAAACAGTCTAGAGGAAGTGTACACTTCCATTTCTTCATTCATTTTTCATGCTGACATTTAATACGTCTACATAAGGGATGCTGGCAAGATAGCAGGGCTTTTTTCCGGAAGCAGCTGTTTCTCATCTTCCTGAAGTCTCACCCCACACAGATGGAAATCCACTAGATCGGGGCTAGGCAGCTTCCCTTGTCAGTCAAATGGGCCCTGAGGAGGACAGAGGGAGGAGGATGTGGCACACCATGTGACATCTGCAGTCCCAGCACTCAAGAGCCTGAGGCAGGAGGATCTTAAGTTTGAAGTTAGCCTGGGCTACATAACATAATATATCCCAGGCTAGCCTGAACAGTGTGAGACGCTGTCTTCAAATAAAAAACAAAAAACAAAAAAAAACAAAAAAACTGAACTTGTAATTCAGTTGATAGACCGCTAGGCTAGCATGCGTGAAACCCTAGGTTTCCTCCATGGCTCTGCATAAAATAGGAAAGGCAGTACACATCTGTAATCCCGGCACTTGGGAGGCAGACTTGTTCTCTGACCAAGCTTCCACCATTCCAGATCATCCCAGATGGCCCAGTTGAGCACTGATCTCTCCTCAGAGAAGGAGGGAACAGAAAGGTTCCTGGGACCCTCTCTTGAGTATCCAGGCACCCCTTGCAACCAGGTGTATACACTTCTGCCCTCCAATGGCGCATGGGGGTGATGCCTTAGGGAGGGGCTAGAGCTAGAGGAGAGCTAGGGGAAAGGCTCCATCCAGGAAACCATGGAAAAATCACTTGAGGGTTTCCATTGCTGCGAAGAGATAGCATGACCATGCAATCCTTATACGTTAAAACATTCGATTGAGGCTGGCCTACAGTTTCAGAGGTTCAGTCCATTATCAACATGGCGGAAAGCATGGCGGCATGCAGGCAGACATGGCGCTGGAGAAGGAGCTGAGAGTTCTACACCGTGATATGCAGGTAGCAGAGGGAGACTGTTAACCACCTTGGGCATAGTTTGAGCACATATACCCTCAAGGCCCACCCCCACAGTGACACACTTCCTCCAACAAGGCTCCACCTCCTAATAGAGCCACTCCCTGTGGATCTGTGGGGACCATTCCTATTCAAACCACCATGGGGGCAGGGTAGAGTAAGGGAGCATCCACACACCTGGAGGAGACCCCTGACCAATGTTCTGTAAGTAAGGCTGATAGACTCATTGGTATCCCAGGGTGAAGTCTGCTTGCATTATACTTGGTTTGTTTAGGGGAATGAATCTTAGCAATACAGAGACAGGAAGATCAGGGATTCAAGGTCATCTTTAGCTACATAGCAAGTTTGGAGCCAACCTGGGATACAAAAGACCTTATATTTAAACACATGCACGTGTGCGAGACACACACACACACACACACACACACACATGATAAGATGGCTCATTGTGTAAAGGCACTTGGTTGCCAAGTCTGATGACCTGGATTGATCCCAGAGACCCACATGACCGAAGCAAAGAACTGCCTCCAGCCAGTTGTCCTGACCTCCCTGTGTAAGCTGCGGCATCGTCCTGCACACAAATAAATGATGTAACAAATATTAAAAATAAAATATAGCATAGCATTGATGTCTAGACAACTGGAAAGGAGACGGCTCTCTTCCGCGCCAGGACACGTTTGTCTCCTGTCAGATTTTTCTAGGGACGGAAGGAAGGCTGTGCCAAGGTCCCAGCTTGCCTCTCAGCCAGCCATCTAACCTGCACTGAACGTCTGGGACAGGTGCCAGGGCCAGACACACCGGGCAGCAGGCGGCTGGATCACATCCAGAACCGTGCCTTCGTAACCCTAGTGTACAAGGGGGTGCTGGTGTGCTTGGGTGAAGAAAGCCTGAGAACACTTACACAAAAAAGGGGGCTGGCAGATGAGGAGCGTGTGTGTGTGTGTGTGTGTGTGTGTGTGTGTGTGTGTACTCTGTAACCAGCACACCATTCACATTACTCTGCAGGAACTGCCAAGATCTTTGTACTGGGCCTGGATCTGAGCAGCCTACAGCTTCCACACAGGAAATAAGACGTCAGGCCTGGCATTTGAACGCTGGGGCTGGGGGCATGAAGGAGTGGTGGTTGCAAGCCCTTTTTTTTTTAATATCTTAACCATTTTTATATTTATATTTACTTATTTGTTGTGTGTAACGAGAAAGTCGGTCATCTTTTTTTTTTTTTTTTTTTTTTTTTTGGTTTTTCCCAGTCAGGGTTTCTCTGTGTAGCCCTGGCTGTCCTGGAACTCACTCTGTAGATCAGGCCGGCCTTGAACTCAGAAATCCACCCTCCTCTGCCTCTCAAGTACTGGGATTAAAGGTGTGGGACACCACCGCTGAAAATCGTCATCTTGAATCCAACAGGTGAGCTGAGAAACCTTGGGGAGAATAAAGAGGCAGCGTCCCGGTCTGGGGACAGGAGGATGCTCAGAGAGGTGGGAAGGCTTAGAACTGACCACTATGGAAGGAAATTTTATTTTATATTCACCTGTGCATGTGCCGCCTGCCTCCTTTGTGTAGCTGCACATATGTGAGCCGTAGAACTCAGGTACGTGGAGTTCAGGAAAATTCACAGGAGTCACTATCCTTCAGTCTCATGGGTCCCAAGGATAGAACTCTGATCTTTTGTTTGTTTGTTTGTTTGTTTGTTTGTTTTGGGGTTTTTTGAGACAGGGTTTCTCCATGTAGCCCTGGCTGTCCTGGAACTCACCCTGTAGACCAGGCTGGCTTCGAACTCAGAGATCCGCCTGCCTCTGCCTCCCAAGTGCTGTTTGTTTGTTTTTTGTTGTTGTTATTTTTCAAGACAGGGTTTCTCTGTGCACCTTTGGCTGTTCTGGAATCTGCTCTGTAGGTCTGGCTGGCCTTGAACTCGGAGATCTGCCCACTAGGATTAAAGACTGGGCTACCACCGCCGTGCTGGAACTTAAGCTTAGTGGCAAGCATCTTTAGCTGATCAGCCATCTTGGGACAGGATGGAGGCAGATTTTGACTTGGGGAAGAGAGAGAACGCAGGAGGTCAGTTCAAGAAGGGATTTTCAAACCTGGCATTGAGGCGCATGTCTGTAAACCCTGTACTCCTGTGGCTGAGGTAGGAACCGCAGTTCAAGGTTAGCCTGGGCTACACAGTGAGGCTATCGTTAAACAAAGTGGGAAGGGTTCCACTCCAGCAAATCCAGGGGACTTGATGGACTCTGATGGTCAGTATCCCCGGTCTAGATCTTGGGCGGCTGGGCAGAGGTGGGGGCTGGGGCAGAGGAGGGCCAGGGAGTTGGAGCTGCACCTAGACAGATATCACTGGATGACGCGTGGAGGAGGAACCAGGTCCCAAGGGCTGGGTTTGTACCCCTTTGCGCTCCCCGGGGGCGGAGCCCTGGGCGGGATCTATCCGGGCGTGGAAGGATGATGGGCGTGGTCAGCCGGGGTTGGGCTTGGGGGTCCCAGGGACTGGGGCGGGGCGCGGGCTGGCGCTGCGCAGCCGCGGGGCGGCATCCGCGCATGCGGGGCTTACTCAGTTGCAGCCGGCGCCTACTGCCACTCCCGGGAGCATGAAGGACCGAACCCAGGAGCTCCGCACGGTGAGTCCGATCCCCGCGCGCCGCTCACCCCGCGCCTTGTAATTCTCCACTTGGTTCCGGCATGCCACCGGGGCTCTCACAAGGGGACGGAGGGAGCCTTGCAAGCCTGGGGGACCCCCGAAACCCCACGGGAGTCCCACCCCTCCGATCTACTTCTGGTCACGGACTCAAGCCCTTCAGCACCGGGATTGATGGCTAGAACCTGGGGTTTTGAGGAACTTTTTGGGAAGCTCCTGTTTGGGGGCGATTGGAGGGCTGTTAAGGGGTTTCGGTGGCGGGATGCAAAATCGTGACCTGTTCTCCGCCCGTTTGTCACCGTCCTTGCACTGTCCCCTGGAGGCTGAGCCTCTCGTCTCCCTCCCACCCCCCTGCTCAGAGTTCCCCTCCCAACCCGATCCTTGGGCGCGCTGGGGAAACGAGGCCACCGGGTGGGGGTGGCCTCTGCGGGAGCCGTCTCTTGGGGCTCCCCATCACCTGTGGCTCCCATCACCTGTGGCTCCCGATCCACCCTGGTCGCTTTCGAGATCCCCGGCTTGCTCCGGATTAAAGGACTCAACCATATCTACCCTTGGTCCACCTTTGGACTTGTAGGCAACCCAAGCTGTCATTGCCCAGACCCTTCCCGGATTTCCAGGTCTAACTGCAACCTGGGTCTATTTTCCTACCTGTGTGACGGAGGCCTCTGGGGTGTGGCTCTTAGGGCGGGGTTTCGAGATGAGTAGAAGGCAGTAAAAAGGTTCTAAGTCAGAACCCATGAACCTTCAATCATGAGACCCCAGTCGCCTACTTTTAACACACAGGGGAGTGTCCTTCCTTTGGCCTTCATAGAGGGACAGAAATTAAGCTCTCCCGTGGGAGGGTTGCATAGGGTGCTTTATCAGGTTGTGTTATGTGATTCCTCAGGAAGCTCCACCCGTCCATTTCTGGGTACTCCCCCTCCCCCAGGCTGGGTGGTTTCCTAGATCCCTCCTCTTGTGCCCCACTTACAGCCCTTCATCGAAAGTTTTGTTTGGGGGCTTTTGACTTAATGACTGTGATTTCTGCCTAGCTTCCCCATTCGCGCCTGGATCCCCCCCACACAAGGCCAGCCATATCTGTGCTCTCCAGTCTAGCCTTCATCCTGTTCCCGACCTGCAAGCGACCCCCACATGCCTTCAGACCTGTATTATTCTTGGCTGGGTGCCCAGTGCCTCATCTATTTCAAAGGAAATAGACAGCCTTTCATGTCATATATGGTGTTTAAACCCTTCCCGACCCTCCCAATGTCGCTGCCCTCAAGTTTCCGGTGTTTTTATGCTATATGTTTTTTTGGTGGTGGTGGTGGTGGTGGTGGTAGGGTTTTTTTTTATTTTTTATTTTTTTATTTTTTTATGTAAAAGCTTTCTCTGTAGCCCAGGCTAGCTTGGGATTATGTAGCCCTGTTGGGTCTTAAACTCAAAGCAATCCTCCTGCCTTGACTTCATGAATGCTGAGATGACAGCATGCACCATTGTGTCAGCCTGGTGCCAAATGGAATCGGATCGCATGTCCAGGTGGTAGATGGCAGTGATGTGGTCATGTCCATGTTGGGGCACCTGGTGACCGTCGTGAGTGGATGAGGGAACCAAGTACCCATGAACACGGACAGGCCTTTCCGTACGTCAGCATCCTTCCACATGTCATCCTTCACCCTCTCTGCTACAGCTGAAACAGAGGCACAGCAAAACTGGTCCACTTGTTTGTTGGAGGAGCAGCCGGTCGATCAGGGTCAGGCAGCTTGAGTCATAAAAAGTTTGAACCCAGAGCTATGCACCCCCAATGTTGTTCTGGGTAGCCTCGCATAGCGATGACAAACTTGACTTCAAACTAACGCTACATGCATTCTACCCAACCCAGACATCAGAGCCACTAGAGACGGGCCTCTCAGCTAGAAGGCCTTGTCCAGGGTTGGGGGGACAGGTGTCCTAACTGTTCCAAGCATGGCTGGAATGAAATAGTCTTGGGGGCCCCTGCCATTTTTTTAGAAATCCCTTGTTTGCCAGGCAGTGGTGGCGCACGCCTTTAATCCCAGCACCTGGGAGGCAGAGGCAGGCGGATTTCTGAGTTCGAGGCCAGCCTGGTCTACAGAGTGAGTTCCAGGACAGCCAGGGCTACACAGAGAAACCCTGTCTTGAAAAACCAAAGAGAGGAAGGAAGGAAGGAAGGAGGGAGGGAAGGAAGGAAAAGAAATCCCTTGTTCTCCTGTCTTGGAATTCCAGTTTGTGAGATGCAAAGAGGACACCGGAACTAGAAAGGCAGCTGGGCCTGTAGACATTTGTGGGGTTGGGGGGCGCCTGTCGGTCATGTCCGCACTCCCTAGGTGGGGCAGAAGGCCCTCAGTTCACCATCATTCTCAGCCTCACAGGGATTGTGATGCTATATAGCATTGGATCCATGCGAAATGGAAAAGGGGAAAACTCTGCAGCCAGCTTCCTGGGGCCTGAGGAGAGGTCCTCAGCCTTCCGACTGGGACTGGATTTTTCAGGAGCCTCTGAGCATCACCGGGGATGGAGTCACCTGGTACTGATGCTGCCGGACACACACAGGGCATCTGCGTGCCTGCTTCCCTCCCTCTCGTCTCCTCCTCTGCCTCCTCCTCCTCCTCTTTCTCCCCCACCCAGCACCACCACATTTGGAAGGAAGGAGAAGAAGGGAGCTTATTTATAAAAGTCACACTTGGGGAAAGAGCTGGCGTGCTTCCTTGCCGCTGTGCTGTAAGCTGGGCCGGCCTTCTAGCCATCTTCAGCCCCGCCTCTCCCAGATCTGCAGATTGCACATTGAAATCGATCCAGAAAGGGGCAGCAGGGCCCCTGCCCCTAGCCTTGTAGATAGGCCCACAGAAACTTAACCCCTCAGAGGCCAAGACACAGCTGGGGGGGGGAGGGGAGAGTTGAGGATGGCACTCTCCTAATATGGCACATAGAGAGGCCTCATCCCCACAACGCAAAGGTCTCCCTCACCTCCTTCCTTCTCGTCATGTGTGAGAGAAGAGCGGATCTTAAACTTATGTTGTCAAGGGTGACCTCGAACTCATGATCTTGCAGTCTCCACCTCCCAAACACTAGGATGGCAGGCAAGAGTAGCCTCAGACCACACGCAGTTCTTCTGTTTCCTCGTCCCAGTGCTGGGATTTCGGGCGTGCACGGTTGCAAGCTCAGCTTACCTGGTGATTGGGGTGGAACTTGGGGCTTCCAGCATGCTAATCATCCGACTCTGCCAACTGAACAACAACCCCAGCCCCGGGCCTTCATTTTCTTCTGGAGAATTCTAGAACCGACCTTCCCGTGCTAACGCAGGGTTCCCAGATCACTGGTCACTTTTGTGCGGGGCTAGCATGACACGGCGACCTACTCCAGGCGGTAGAGGATGCGTGTGCAGGGGCAGTCAGAGCAAGCCAGCCTGAACGTAGCTAAGAGGTAAATGTGTGGCCCAGGGGAAGCTGGGCTTCCAAAGGTAGAGACCATGATCCCAGAGGAGGCGCCCATGACAGGAGAGGGGGATTTTAGACCTTCCCCCAAATGACAGATTTCAGTGCCAGACCTGCTGTGTCTCCTGGTACTGCCTGTCATGACAGCTATCAGGATGCTGGAACAGGAAGATCTCAAATTCAAGGTCAATCTGAACTACCCTGTAAGTTCAACATCAGCCTCAGCAACTTAATGAGACCCTGTCTCAAATAAAAATGTAGGGAGGAGCTAAGAGCACCTGTTGTGGCTGGGAGGCAGTGGTGGTGGCAGTGGGTGTGGCAGTGGTGGCAGCATCATCATCATCATCATCATCATCATCATCATCATCATCGCATGCCTTTAATCCCAGAACTCAGAAGGCAGAGACAGGCAGGTCTCTATGAGGTCGAGGCCAACCTGATCAACAGAGTGAGTTCCAGGATAGCCAGGGCTCTTTTATCTCCCTGGGCACCAGGCACACACATGATACATATATGTGAATAAAATACACACATAAAATCAAATAAATAAATCTAAAAAATAATGTTAAAAATAGAAGACCAGGGGATGTAGCTTACCGTAACTCATGCCTAGAATCCCCCAGGGAGGGGGCTGGGGGCGTGGCTCAGTGGTAGAGCCCCTCCCTAGAATCCCCCAGGGAGGGGCTGGGGGCGTGGCTCAGTGGTAGAGACTCTGCCTAGAATCCCCCAGGGAGGGGCTGGGGGCGTGGCTCAGTGGTAGAGTCCCTGCCTAGAATCCCCCAGAGAGGGGCTGGGAGCATGGCTCAGTAATAGAATGCTTGCTTAGCATATGTGAGGTCCTGGGTTCAATCCTAGTATCAAATTTATTTTAAAAAAGCGCTCGGGGAGAAGGGTAGATATCAGAACCCCTGACACCTGGCACCCATGTTCCATGAGATACCGCCAGAACTTTCTGGAAGAGGAAGCACAGAGCTTCTTTTTCCTTTTCCACCACTAGTCTCCTGCTCCTCTCGGTGTCATCTCTGTCTTGTGCTTAGTGGTGCCTTCTCATTTGTAAGACGAAACTGACGCAAGCTAGACTTAGTGGCGTCGTCGGTAGTTAAAGCCAGCCTGGGCTACATGACACCCTGTCGAAAGGAAGGAAGGAAGGAAGGAAGAAAGAAAGAAAGAAAGAAAGAAAGAAAGAAAGAAAGAAAGAAAGAAAGAAAGGAAGGAAGGAAGGAAGGAAGGAAGGAAGGAAGGAAGGAAGGAAGGAAGAGGAAAGAGAAAAGCAGAGATTAGATCGGAGCTGCTGTTACCCAGAGTTGACAGTAGCCTTACGTATGGTTTCCTGCCTCCTCTCCAGCTCCCCGCCGGGAGAGCGTCCAAAATACATTCTACTTGAGCCACATGTATATCTGGAATGGCTTATAGGACCATCTAGTGCAGGGACTCTCGACACTGAGACCCTTCAATACAGCCCCGCAGGTTGCAGTGACCCTCAACCAGAAAGTTATTTTCTTTTTTTTTTTTTAAAGATGTATTTATTTATTATATGTAAGTACACTGTAGCTGTCTTCAGACACTCCAGAAGAGGGCATCAGATCTCATTACAGATGGTTGTGAGCCACCATGTGGGTGCTGGGATTTGAACTCAGGACCTTCGGAGGAGCAGTCAGTGCTCTTAACCACTGAGCTATCTCAACAGCCCCAGAACGTTCTTTTCATTGCTACTTCAGAATTGCCATTTTGCTACTGTTATGAATTGTAATGTAATGACAGTTCTGACTTGTGACCCCGGTGAAAGGGTCATCCGACGCCCCAGGGTCACAGCCCACAGGTTGAGACCTACTAGTCTTATCAACCCACTGGTTTTCCACAAACGTAAGGTTGAAAGAGGAGCAAGGGGCTTATTTAAGGGCCCACATCCGAGCACAACCCCTTTCTGGGGTCTGTGGAGGGTACTGAGCCTGGGCAGGGACCTTAAGTTAGAAGTGGAGTTGCTGGAGTCACCCAGCCGCAGAGGTGGAGACGGGTTCTAGGCTGGACCTGGCAGATTGCTCTTCTGGGGACCCAGCCTGCCTCTCCCTGTCTGGAGCTTGGGTCTCTCTACACTAGCGATACTGACTTTGATTAGTCACTAAAAAGAGGAAGAGAAAAATAAAATAACCCTGTAGGTAGACAGCAGGGCTGGCTGGGCTCAACAGATGAATCAACCCTGCTGGCTGGCCCGCTGCCATCCCCCAGCCTCTGCGCCTCCCGGAGCAATCACACTGGTTTCCTGGAGAAAAAGTGTCCTAGAATACAGGAGTCTCTGCCAGGAAGACCACGTAGACTGTCCTCAGCTCTGCGAGGGACGGCTTCCGGCTTCCTGCCCTCAGTGGCTCTGGTGAGGTCCCATCTTCCTCAGGATCTCTGCTGCGAAAGGCACTTGCTCCCAGCCCTGCAAATTCCTGGAGGTCACAAGGTCAGAGGCAACTGGGGGTGGGGGGTGATTCTCTCCTTCCACCTCTGTGTGGGTCCCAGGGATCAAACTCAGATTTCCGGACTTGTGTGGAAAGGACTGTCCGCCGCTGAGCCATCCCACTGGCTAAGGCTGGCCTCTTACCAGGAGGTGGAGGCTGTTCTTATTTGTACCTGTGTGTATCTTGGATGTATTTGGAAGGGGCACACTGGAGCCACAGCGCGGCCACAGAGTCAGGGGACACCTTACAGGCGTCAGTTCTTTTTATCCGCTGTGTTGGTTGTTGAACTTAGCTCATTGTGCTTTGTGGCAAGTCACTGAGACATTTCACTTGCCCAAAGAGGATGTGTGGGGTTTTTGATTATTTTTTTCTTCCCATTGATGGCTTAGTTGTTTTTGAACAAGATTTTGCTGTAACCCAGGCTATCTTTAAACATATATTGAAGCCGGTGATGGTGGCACACGCCTTTAATCCCAGCACTTGGAAGGCAGAGGTAAGCGGATTTCTGAGTTCGAGGCCAGCCTGGTCTACAGAGTGAGTTCCAGGACAGCCAGGGCTACACAGAGAAACCCTGTCTCAAAAAACCAAAAACCAAAAACAAACAAAAAAAAAACAAACCCAAACATATGTTGATCTTTCTGCCTGGGACTCCTGCATGCTGAGATTAGTTAGTTACTTATACCTCAGTGGAGATTGTCATATTTGTTGGCAGTGCTGGAGATCAGTCTAGGCAGGGGCTCTGACACTGAGCCGTGCTCCCAGCCCCTCCCTGGGGGATTCTAGGCTGGGGTTCTACCACTGAGCCACGCCCCCAGCTCCTCCCTGGGGGATTCTAGGCAGGGGCTCTACCACTGAGCCACGCCCCCAGCCCCTCCCTGGGGGATTCTAGGCAGGGGCTCTACCACTGAGCCACGCCCTCAGCTCCTTCCCGGGAGATTTTTAGATTATGTGGGTATATGTGCAGGTACCCTAGGATTCCAGAAGAGGGTGTTGGATTCCCTGAGGTGGAGTTACAGGCCCTGTGAATTACCCAATGTGGATGCTGAGAACTGAACTCACTCAGCCTCCGCCTCCAGTCAAGAGACCTGCCTCGGCCAAGCAATGTTGGGTTCTTCCCTGCTGAGCCATGTCTCCGGCCACCGGAGAAAAAAGATTTTTAACTCTTCTTCTAAAGGGTTCTGGATATGAACCAGGGTCAAAAAACAAAACAACCAGGGGATAAACAATAAAACCCGCTGGATACAAGAGGCTAGAAGCTTCTAGAATCAAAATGTTAGGGTATGTAAAAGAGAGGGAAAACCTGGAGCATTATATGCAGCTGACACACTTGAGAGGTACAGGCAAGAGTTCTATGCATTAAAGGCTAGCCTGGGCTACATAGCATGACCCTGTCTCATAGAACAAGGAAAGAAGGATGGAAATAGGTGCAAGATGTTCCCATGTTTCTGGTTTGAGGCTCCTGAGTACTGAAAGGTTTCAGGTTAGAGGAGAGGGCTCTGGAGAAGGGCGCAGGCAGACTCTGACCTGATTGGCAGCAAGAGATCTGTATGATTTCTGCGCATGTCTGTCCGTAAGAGGTCTGCGCCTTGCTCTGCACGACCTTGTGGGCCATGCCAAAGCTCACCAAGTCCTTGCTGTTGTCCCGCCCTTCTCCATAGCTCCCACTACCGCCCACCTGGGTCCTTAATCACCCAGCGAATATCTGAGTGCTCACTGGGGCTTGTCTCTTTGTTTGTGACAGGGTCTCATGTAGTCCAGGCTGGCCTTGAACTTGCTAAGTAGCAGAGGTTTATCTTGAATGCCTGATCCTCCTGCTTCTGCCAGCCCAAGTGCTAAGATCACACTACATTCAGTTGGTTTATTGGGTGCTGGGGATCAAACCCAGGCCTTCATTCATAGTAGGCAAGCAGTCTGTCAGCTGAACTTCCTGGTGCATGGGTAACCGCTGTGCGTCCACGTGGTACCGTGGTTGTCCTGGTCGAGACCCCAGGAGGAAGACTTGCCGGGACAGGCAGCTGGGCCAGGTTACCTGATTGTTGTTTTTGTCAAGTATGTGTCTGGGAGGAACCTCATGGCCCATATCTGTAATCCTCCCACTAGGGAACGGGAAGATGGGAGTCGGGGCCGGCCCTGTGGGTATAGACCCTGACTCAAGAAAACCTGGAGAAAGGGCAACAAAGGAAATGAGGAGATCCTTCCTGTGGCTGTACTCGGTCTTCAGGACCTGGCAGGGCAGGGGTTGGGGTTTCCATGGAAGGAAGTATTAAATGATTGTTAAGCTGTTTCATTCCTCTCTCTCTCTCTCTCTCTCTCTCTCTCTCTCTCTCTCTCTCTCTCTCTCTCTCTCTCTCTCTCTGTGGTATTGTGGGGGTGTATGCTTGCTGTGGCTTATGTGTTAAGGTCAGAGAACAATTTCATATCGTTGGCTCTGTCCGCCCGCCTTTCTCTGGGCTCTAGGGGTCCGACGGGGCTCCTCAGACCTTGAGCAAGTGTGTTTGCCTGCTCAGCCACCTCACTAGCTCCCGCCTTGTGTTTAAGCCACGGTCTCTCTTATTTCTCCAACTTTGACCGCTTATGTATGTATGTTTGTGTGTGTGTTTCCAATGGGTTCTTCTGGCCCAGTCTCTGTCCCGCCCCCTTCACCGGGTAAGCACGCCGAGATCTCAAATAACAGCCACTGCTGCAATCAGATTTTTTTCTAAATGTGGATTCTAGGAATTGAACCCGGGTCATTGAACCCAGGTCATCGGGGATACAAGGCACGCTCTTTGACCTGCTGAGCCATCTTGCCAGCCTGGCATTGATTATGTGATCCCTGGCTATATTAATAGAGATAGACCAGCCATCTTGGTCAGCTTTGGTTTGTTTGGTTTGGGTTTTTTTTTTGTTTTGTTTAGTTTTGTTTTTTTGTTTTTGTTTTTGTTTTTGTTTTTTTTGTTTTTGCTTTTTTAAGATGGGGTTTCACTGTGTATCCCTGGCCATCCTGGAACTCACTCTGTAGACCTCGAACTCAGAAATCCACCTGCCTCAGCCTCACGAGTGCTGAGAGTGCCCAGCTTGGTGAGCTTTTTTTTTGGACACTACTCAGACTACAGCGGATTCCGTCTGTGTACTGTGCGCGACAGAGGACAGCGGCGGGACAGAACAAGTCCTGGGCCTCTGTAGAAGAAAGGGAAGGCACACTCCCGTTGAGAAGAGAGGGGCAGGGAGAAGTGGCACGACCGTTAGATCTCTGATGCCAGCCACCCTAGGGAGAAGGCGTGGACGGGTTCTTTATAGCAGAGAGCCAGGCCACAGGGAGGAAAGAGACTGCGAAGCAGCAGCGTTGCCTTCCTTCCGGGGTGAGGTGGTGAGGAGCACTCTGTCACGGGCATGCAGGCAGAGGCAACGGGGACTGTGTCCTCAGGTCCCTGAGGGCGGGAAAGCATGGCTGTGGCTCCCATCAGGACGTGACTAGTGGACGGGAAACCGAGGAATGAGGGAGGTTTCCCTGATAGGGGCAGCATCTGAGGGAGGGTCAGAAGTACGGGGCAAACAGAGAGTAGCTTCCAGGGGCAGGAAGATGCTCATAGGGACTGTGTAGACTCCGGGATGAGGACAGAGAAGGAAACAGATCCTAGCGAGAAGGAGAGAGGCAGTGATGGCTGGCTTTATTTTTTTATTTATTTTTATGTTTTTTGGTTTTTCGTGACAGGGTTTCTCTGTTGTAGTTCTGGCTGTCCTGGAAGTTGCTTTGTAAGTACACCAACTCAGAGAGATCTGTCTGCCTCTGCCTCCCAAATGCTGGGATTAAAGGCACAGGCCACCACTGCCCGGCTGATGGCTAGCTTTAATTATCAACCTGACACAACCTAGGAAGAGACTCGACCTTCGGTTTGTCTGTGTGGGGTTCGGTTTGGCCCATAGGCAAGTCTGTGTGGGGCTGTGTTAAGTTTATATGGGAAAACCTAGTCCACTGTGGGTGGTGACATTCCCTAGGTCCTGAACTGAATAAGGGTAGATGGTTGTGAGCCACCACGTGGGTACTGAGAACTGAACTCAGGTCCTTGGTAAGAGCAACACGTGCTTTTCACTACCGAGGCCCCTCTAGCCCTTCTCTTGGCGCTTTACTGGATGTGGTGTGACGGGGTCTCTCAAGCCCCTGCCGCTATGACTTTGTAACCTGGAATGGTGAACTGAAATAAACCCTTTCTCGGCCGAGGTGCCTGTTCTCGGGACGTTCATCACAGTAGCTTGAGAGGAAATTAAGTCAGTGGAAGGGGGCTTGGGAAAGCTCATTCCTATGGGCATTGTTCTCTGGGTCCGTGAGGGCCATGCAGGTTTTTAACACAATGGAACTGGAAACTGAGTATGGTGGTAAATGACTTTAACTCTAAGGACCCAGGAGATGGAGGCAGGAGGATCAGGAGTTCAAGGCCATCCTCAGTTTCACATTGAATTGGTGGCTATCTTGGGCTAAATGAGACCCTGTCTCAAAAATAAAAATTAGCCAGGCAATGGTGGCGCACACCTTTAATCCCAGCACTTGGGAGGCAGAGGCAGGTGGATTTCTGAGTTCAAGACCAGCCTTGTCTACAGAGTGAGTTCCAGGACAGCCAGGGCTATACAGAGAAACCCTGTCTCAAAAAAACAAAAAACAAAAAACAAAAAATAAAAATAAAAGAGCAGGCAAAATGTCTCAGTGAGTAAAGGGGCCTGCTGCTAAGCCTGGTGGCCTGGGTCCAATCCTCAGGACCCACATGGTAGAAGGGGAGAACCAACCCTACAGTTTGATCTCTGACCTACAAGGTCAGGAGTGTACCTACCTATGCACGGTGTATGCATGCCTTCCTGTATACACCACAATTATATGTACTTTTTTTTGAAAATTTGGTTTTTTCGAGACAGGGTTTCTCTGTAGCCCTGGCTGTCCTGGAACTCACTCTATAGACCAGGCTGGTCTCAAACTCAGAAATCCAGCTGCCTCTGCCTCCCAGAGTGCTGGGCGAGCCACCACCGCCCAGCGCACTATTTTTTAATTAATACTAATTAATTAATTTACTTAATCTCCTTCCACCTCTCCTCGTATCCCCATCCTTTTCGGGGTCCCCGGAGCTTGCAGGAGACTGAATGGCAGGAGCCCCAGTTCCACTGCTCAGGACCTGACCAGCTGCCTGGTGACCGGGAACAGAGCTCTCGCAGGCTGCGCTTTGCCTCAGTTTCCCTACAGAATGCCCCGTGTGACTAAACCCTGGGTCCAGGAATGGCCCCTAAGTGTGACAGTAGTTCCGTGTTTGTAGGATGGGGGAGGAATGGCCACCTGGTGGAGTCCACAGGCACTCCGGGGAGAAGGAGCAGAGTGGGGGATTTATTTTAGCTGCCCGGGGGAGGAGGTGTGATCTGGAGATGGGAGGGGCCCCTCGGAGCTGCCTCCAGAGAAGCTTCTAGCCTCTTGTATCCAGCAGGTTCTGCTTTGCCTACATAATGGGGCCTGAGAAGATGCCTGTGTCTCGCTTTGAGCCCTCTACCCCTGCAGTCAGTTACCACTATCCCCGCATCACAGAAGAGCATCCGTCTTAGAGTGTGGTACACCCCTGAGCCAGGCTTTCTCAGCCTCTCGACCTGAGTCGTGTGAGAGAGCAGGCGGCAGCACCCTCTGTAGTGAGCAGCGAGCCACAGCTGAACCCTGAGCTTCTGTCCCATGGGTGACAGTTCTTGCCCTAGGGTCACGCTGGTGTGCCTTGGCTGTGGGAAGGACATTGGACTGGCTGGCTCGTGACCCTGGCTGACTCCACGTATGTTGGACAGGAAGACCTCGGCCAGAGCTTGGGAGATTACTCAGCAGTTAAAAATGCTTGTATAACCCATGCCGTATGAGTGTGGTAGCCCGCCTGTAAACCCAGCCTCACAAGGAAGAGACCGGGCATCCTTAGAGCAGGCTGGCTAACAAGACACTCTAATCATCAAGCTCTGGGTTTGATTGAGAGACCCTGCCTCAGTAAATAAGGAGGATGAGCACTCCTTCACCTGCATGTGCATCCACACATGTACAGATATGCATACACATATGGACATCACGCACACACATACATGTGCACACACACATATGAAAACGGAAAAGGAAAAGAAAATAGCTGTGGCCAGAAGGCAGAAGCCTAGCCTAATTACTCCCTAGCTGGTGATTGGTGGTTTTCGTATGGCTGCTTTGGGGACATTGGGACCAACAGGTCTTGGGAACACTGAACTCTGTTTTAATTGAGAAGCGGGCACGGTGGCTGGCACACACCCACAATGCCGGCACTCGAGAGGCTGAGGTAAGGTCAGGAGTTTAACCGTAGCCAGGGCTACAAAGTGAGCCACTGTCTAAAAACAGAACAAAACAAAGACCATTGCGTCTGAAGAGCAGGGAGACTTGCAGGGGGTCCTCGAGGCAGAATCTGGAGAGCCCAGTGGGGCTCAGGGCTCAGTTAACTCAGACAGCAGCCTATTGGCTGACTTCAGTTTTCAGGACCCCTGGCATGGTAACCAAGTTTCCTAACTACCAGAAGGGGGTGTGACGTGTGGTCTCCGCCCAGAGACTCCCAAGAGGAGGATAAATGGCCAGATAGCCGCATTGAGTTCCATGTGAAGATGCCTCACAGTCTGGGACCTCGCATACTCACTCACGTGTGTTCAACCCTGTTCAGGCCAAGGACAGCGATGACGACGACGATGATGTCACCGTCACCGTGGACAGAGACCGCTTCATGGATGAGTTCTTTGAACAGGTGGGAGCCAGGCTCCTCGGTGTCCCCTCTTGTACCCATCACTCCTCACTCATGAGCCACTGTGGGACTCTTGTGCACCTAACCCCTGCTCGCCATCATCTCCCTCATCCCCATGGGGTGAGGGTGCTCCAGTGTGAACCAGTTTGAGGGTAACTAGGCCAATGGTAGCAGAGTCCGTGCTTGGCCCTGTCCGGGAACTGTCCCCAGCCCCCAATGCTGGGCCATCTTACCTCTGATTTCCTACTCTGTTTTCCTCTAACGCCTCTGACCTGGGTCTCCAGGTGGAAGAGATTCGGGGCTTCATTGACAAGATTGCCGAAAACGTGGAGGAGGTGAAGCGGAAACACAGCGCCATCCTGGCCTCCCCAAACCCCGATGAGAGTAAGCAGAAAACAGGGTTCCTGGGCTCCAACTGCCCCGCACTGGGGTGTCATAGGCAAGGGGGTGTTTGACCTTCATGTGTAGAAGACGGGGTTCCTCGCAGTGACCCAGGGCTGGAGTTCAGGAAGTCAGCGCCCACTGCCACCAGTAGACAGTGACCTGCTGTGAAGATTGGTGGTAGCCAGGGGATGGTGGGACACCTCTGGGATCCCAGCAGGCAGTGGATGAAGGATCTGCCCCCCACAAAAAAAGGCTCAAGGTCTTCTTCAGCTACAAAGAGAGTTCCAGGCCAGCCCGTCCCCCCTCTGCCCCCCAGCTCCCTGGCTTTCCCCCCAGGGCCCAGGAACAGCAGGCAGCTCTCTCTTGGGATGCTGGGAAGGAGGGCCCATGAATAGTTGGGAAGGTGAGTGGGTGGCTGGATGGCTGGATGGACTGACGGAGGGAGAAAGAGAGTTGCCTGGTGAACTGGAGACTGCCCAGCCCAGCCCCACCCCTCTGGACTCTCCAGGGAGCAGATGGCAGCTCTGAGGTAGCGCTCTGACCAAGCAAGCAGGCAGAGAGCTTCCTGTGAGATCTGGCACCCTGCCGCATGGGAGCCCAGAGCCCTGCATTCTCACGGCTCCAGGAAGTCAGTCACCTATCTCCCTTCACACAGGCAGTCTGTGTGTGTCCAGGCCCCACTCAGTCCCACACAGGGCCCCTTGACCTGGCCTCAGACTGTGTGTGTGTGTGTGTGTGTGTGTGTGTGTGTCGGCGCTCAGATGTGAGTATTCGGGTATGTGTACCCATAGGTGGCCTTCCAGAACCACAGTAAACTGTCAGGTGTTCTTTCTGCCCATCGTGCCCTGTATTTTGCTTGGTTTTGTCTTTTGAGAATCCGTCTCAACCAGGCGATGGTGGCACACGCCTTTAATCCCAGCGCTCCAGGGAGGCAGAGGCAGGCGGCTCTCTGTGCTTTTGAGGTCAGCCTGGTCTACTGAGCTGGACAGCCAGAGAAACACTGTCTCCAAAAACCCAGAGGAAAGGAGGGAGGGAGAGAGAGACACACAGACACAGACAGAGAGAGTCTGAGATTCATCATACAGACCAAGCTGGTTCTCTCTTTGACCTTTTATTATTATTTTTAGATTTATTTTGTGAGCACAGCATGTATGCAAGTGTACCACGTGTGTGCCTGGTATCCAGGGAGGTCAGAAGAGGGCATTATGTCTCCTGGAACTGAATAGAACTACCACATGGGTGCTGGAAACCAAACCTGTGTCCTCGTAACCACTGAGCCATCTGTCCAGCCCCCCCCCTCTTTTAAAGTTGCATTTATTTATTGTATTTGTCTGGGGTGCTGTGTGTGTGTGTGTGTGTGTGTGTGTGTGCCATGTGAACTTTCGGGACTCAGTCTTCCCTGTCCACAGTGTGGGTCCCAGGTATTGAACTCAGTCTCTCAGCCTTAGTGGCAAGCCCCTTCACCTACTGATCCCACTCACAGCGCCCCCAGGCTGGTCTCGAACTCACTAAGTTGTTGAGGATAACCTGATGCTCCTGTGTCCACTTCTTCAGCGCTGGGAATTACAGGCGCATGCCGCCACACCGGTGCTTTATCCAGACAGTGATGTCGATATGCACCAGGTTGCTGGGGCCCAGCCAAGACCCTCTGCCCCAGGGGTTTCAACTGCAGGCCCACGGAGGCATTGATTGGCAAGTCTTCTGTCTCGGGGACCTAGGCTAGGCAGCCACTTACTTGTACCTGCCTGCCCTCTCTGCCCCCTGAAGCTTGCTATCCCATCATTCCATGTCCGTCTGGGAGGTCCCAACCCCCTGTGGCTCACATAAGACAGGAGAAGGACGGGGGACCGTGTGTCTCCCTAATCTAGGACCCCTAACCCTCTGGTCCAGAATAAGGTTCCCTCTGGCCCTTTGGTTCAATGTCTTTGAACCAAGAGCTGTAATGGCAGCTGTATTTTGTGTGCCTTCAGGAAGACAGAATAGAGTGTTTGGGACCCAAGGAGACATCTAGGAGTGGGGGGGTGGGGGGGATAGACCACCCAGGAAAGGGAGTCTGTCACCTCACTTCATCCCTTTTCCTAAAGATATGTCCACAATGGCAAGGATGACGTGTGTGTCTGTCTGTGGTTATCTAGGTCACTGTGTATCCCTGTGCGGGCTGCATAATATGGTAATTTTGTGGTAAGAAGAGAGCAGTGAGCTTCGGATGTGGCTCAGTGGACCGGGAGCCTGGTTACCATGCACGATATTCTGGGTTCAGTCCCCAGCAGGGCATAAGCAGGACATTGGTGGCACATGACCATAGCCATTCTAGCACTGGGGGAGGCAGAGGCGAGGAGATTAAGAGTTCCGGGTCATCTTTGGCTAGACGGGAGGTTCAGGATAGCCTGGGCTACATGAGGTTATATCTGAAGGAAAGGGGTGGGGGTGGGGCGCTGGCAAAGGGACCCTAAGCTGCTGGACATACCGGAACTACTCAGCTTCCTTTCTGGGCATCCCCGTGTGGCCCGCAGAGCGGGCGTGGTACCCAGGAATGGAGAAGCGTTGCCAGGCTAAGATGCAGCCAGTCACCAAGGAGAGAGGACACGCCTTCGTGGCTGTGGGGCAGGGCAGGGCAGAGCAGAGGAGGAGGATGGAAATTGGCGGTGGGTCGGGGGCTTTCCTAGATCAATGCTCGCTCGCTCTCCTTCCTCGGGGGCTGCCATCCATCCGGCTGGGCTATTTTAGGCCTGAGCAAAAAAGGCTGAGACTGCAAGAGCAGCTGGTGACCAAGTTTCCTTTTGTTCGTGGGAGGAAGGCTCCCGCCTCCTCCGCTGCGCTGGCTGCCGTGCAGAGCCCCCTGCTCCGGCTCACTCACGTTCCACTGAGTAGGTGGCTCTCCAATCCTGATACACCACTGCTGTCACCCCTAAGCCCCATCCCCAGTGTGTACCTCTATTCACCTCTCCTGACCCCCAGTGACCTGTCACCTCCATGGCTACAATCCCCCTCACACACACTCCTGGGTATTATTTCTTCGAAACTGCTCTTCTGTTACCTCCCACACACCCCCAAAACCAGGGTGCCCCCTGTCAGCCGCTCGGGGCAGCTGACCACCTAGGAATGAGAGCTTTCTGAGGAGTTGAAGGTCAGCTGTTGCTTCAGCTGGGTAGGCAAGGTGGACCCCTGTGCTCCGGCCTGGTGGGACAAGGCTTCCTTCCCCTCCTGAGCCACCAGGTAAAGCCAGGTGAACCGAGCCCGTCCCACCCCACCCCGGGAACCAGTTAAGTAAACAGTCCTCAGCGCGGGCCGACTGCAGCCCGCTCCACCAGCCTTAAAATTAGCCCCATCTGTTATCTACAGGGGATGGGGGAGGCAGCGGAGGAGGAGGGCGGCTTCTTGGAAGGCAGCGGGAGAGGGGGTGAGTCTGTAGCTGGGATGGCCTTGGCCTAGAATTGCAGCTGTAGACTAAGACACAGCCAAGGGGAGGAGGAGGAGGATCACAAGGCTGCCCAGAGCCCTCCACCCCATTCCTAGTGCTAGAGGCTGAGATCTACATTGAGTCTTCTCCCCTCCCCAACCTCTGCCCCTCCCACTTCACAGAGACCAAGGAGGAACTGGAAGAGCTCATGTCGGACATTAAGAAGACAGCGAACAAGGTTCGATCCAAGCTAAAGAGTAAGTCGCTCTGGTGGCTGGGGACCTGGCTCGGTGCTTGCCCAGCCTACTTGAGGTCCTGAATTCACTCCACAGAACCCCAGAAGTTGGGTGTGGAAACTCACACCTGTAATCTCAGAAAGTGGAGGTCTTGACGATTAGGACAGCCAAGACTACATACCTTGAGGACAGCCTGGGCTATTATGAGAATTATATAGAAATAATAAATTAAAAATAATTTTTAGCCGGGCAATGGTGGCATACCCCTGTAATCCCAGCACTCTGGGAGGCAGAGGCAGGTGGAATTCTGAGTTCAAGGCCAGCCTGGTCTACAGAGTGAGTTCCAGGACAGCCAGGGCTATACAGAGAAACCCTGTCTAAAAAAAAAAAAGTAATTTTTAAAATTAAAGAAATCCACTGGGCAGTGGGGGTGCACACCTTTAATCCCAGCACCTGGGAGGCAGAGGCAGGCGGAATTCTGAGTTCGAGGCCAGCCTGGTGTACAGAGTGAGTTCCAGGACAGCCAGGGCTACACAGAGAAACTCTGTCTTGAAAAACCAAAAATAAATAAATAAATAATAAATAAATAAAATAATTAAAATTAAAAAGTCCACCGGAAGAGGATCCATGCATAGACCATATGTTGTCTGTCTTCACAGACATGCATGCATGCCCAGTGGCCAGGGCTACTTAGGGGGACTTGTTCTGCAGGGCGTAGACACCTGGTCCTCCCCACCTTCCTGTGTAAAAGGGGCCCGAGCTGCCAAACCCGGCCCTGCAAGTACATCTGGGTGCGCGGGTTTGTGTATGTGCTCGCACACAGCTGCACACACCTCCCAGCTGTAAGGACCGTTGTTGGTCCCACCTCCATTATTGCTTACAGTTTGCCTTCCATGTGACCCACCCACCCCCCATCCCTTGTGGTTGGGGAGGGGAGCTGAATCCTTGACTTATGGGTGGGGCCGATGCACGGAAGCAGGGTACTGCTCAACGGCCTCCCACCTTCCCACCCAGGCATCGAGCAGAGCATCGAGCAGGAGGAAGGTCTGAACCGCTCATCAGCCGACCTGAGGATCCGGAAGACGCAGGTGCAGCCGGATGGCGAGGGTGGGCGGCACCCGAGTCTCCGGGTCTTCTGTGGAGCCTGACACCTACCTGTACCCCTGTCTCCCGCTCCTAGCACTCCACGCTGTCCCGAAAGTTTGTGGAGGTCATGTCCGAGTACAACGCCACCCAGTCAGACTACCGAGAACGCTGCAAAGGGCGCATCCAGAGGCAACTGGAGATCAGTAAGCTGGGGCGGGGTCCTGGCTGGAAGGGAGGGCCTGGGGTTGAAGAAGTGGTAAACGGGGCTAGTGGCTGGCATCGAGAAGTAGCGTGGGCTTGAGGGTTGGAGCCTCGAGCAGGGAGGGCCTGGGGTTGTGGTTTGAGCCGAGTGGTGGTAGGTTTGGCTAGGGTTGTGATTTGGGTTGGAGGGGTGATATGGGGGGTTGGGCTAGATAGAGTCGGAGTGGGCAGGACCTCATGGTACGGGTATGAGGGGGCGGGGGAGGGCTAGAGATGAGGATGGGGGCCATCCGTAAGGGCCTGGGGGCGGGGCTTATAGCTAGACGTGTGTCCCAGGAGAGGGCGTGACGTAGTGTGATCCCACCCACAGCCGGCCGGACCACGACTAGTGAGGAGTTGGAAGACATGCTGGAGAGTGGGAATCCTGCCATCTTTGCCTCTGGGGTGAGTTGAACCCCACCCCTGTTACCAGGACCCATTAACCACATTCTTCCACACTACAGCCCAGTGTGGGCCAAACCCAGGCTCAGGGTAGTGCTTGGAGACTGCACTCAAATGAGGCGGATTTTAGAGAAAGCCTGAATCCAGGGTGAAGGGAGAGATTGGGGGTCATGGAAATGTCAGGGACAACGGGGAAATTTTCAGAGTTGAGTTCTGGTTAAGATCAGATAAAGGGCCGAGAGCTGGTGATACACACCTTTAATCCAAGCCAGGCGGTGGTGGCGCATGCCTGTAAACCCAGCACTCTGGGAGGCAGAGGCAGGCAGATTTCTGAGTTCGAGGCCAGCCTGTTCTACAGAGTGAGTTCCAGGACAGCCAGGGCTACACAGAGAAACCCTGTCTTGGGGGTGGGGGGATCAGATAAAGGGGCTTGATGCCAGGCCTGACGACCTGAGTTGGATCCGTGGGACTCAGATCGTAGAAGAAAGAACTGCAAGGTGTCTACACACACACCACACATACATACACTCACACTACACACACGTAACACATCCACACATACATATATGCACACACCATAAACACACACACACAAATTGAAAAATTTTTATTTTTTAATTCTGGAGGATCAGGGTTCAGTTCCCAGCGTTCACATGGCAACTCACAACTGTCTGTAACTCCAGTTCCAGGGGCCCTGGCACATATCACATAGCCCCCCTCTCTCTTACACACACACACACACACACACACAGAGAGAGAAAACACAATGCACATAAAATAAAAATAAATCTTAAAAAAGAAAATAAGTAAATATGTAAAACACCCCCCAAAAAAATGGGGGGGCTGGAGAGATGGCTCAGCAGTTAAGGACACTGATTGCTCTTACAGAGGTCCCGAGTTCAATTCCCATCCCATTACAGATGGTGGCTCACAACCATCTGATGCCCTCTTCTGGGGTGTCTAAAGACAGCTACAGTGTACTTATATAAATAAAATAAATAACATCTTTAGAGAGAGAGGGAGGGAGGGAGAGAGAAAAAGAGGGAGGGAGGGAGGGAGGGACAGAGGAGAGAAAGAGAGAAAGAGAAAAGGGAAGGAAGGAAAGAAGAAAAAAAAAACCCAGAAACCAAGACTGGACTTAGCATGATTGTTAAAGTTCTCGCCTGCCTGCCACTCTGAAATCTTGGGCTCAGTCCTCTTCTCTGTCTAAAACCCAATGGTTGCAGGCCTGTCATTTCAGCACTAAAGAGGTAGAGGCAGGCAGATCAGGAGTTGAAGCTTATTTTTGGCTATATAGCTTGTCCCAGGCCAGCCTGTCTCAAAATAACCAAATAAGGGCCAACAGGACGGCTCAGCGGGTAAAAGCAGCTGCTACCAAACCTAAAGACCTGGGTTCCATGCCCAGGACTTTTTTTGTGAAAAGAGAAAAGTGACTCCTGCCTAGCTCCTACATATGTGCTGCTGGGTGTGCTTGCACAAGCATACACACAGATACCATAAACAATGGATGCATTTTTTTTTTTTTTTTTGGTTTTTTGAGACAGGGTTTCTCTGTGTAGCCCTGGCTGTCCTGGAACTCACTCTGTAGACCAGGCTGGCCTCGAACTCAGAAATCTGCCTCCTCTGTCTCCCAAGTGCTGGGATTATAGGTGTGTGCCACCACGCCCAGCTTTTTTTTTTTTTTTTTTTTTTTGCAACAGGGTCTTGCTGTGTAGCCCTGACTGTCCTGGAACTCTTTGTGTAATAGGCCTGGGCGGTTTGGAACTCACAGAGATTGGCCTGCTTATGCCTCTCAAGGGCTGGGATTAAAGGTGTGCACCACCGTGCCTGGCATGATAAACCAGCCACTTGGTGAGCAGCGACTGTGCGGGGAGTTTCAGCAGCTCCTTATTTCAGGCAGGAACTGAGTCACACAGAGGCTCATTAGCAGTGGTGCCAAACAGGAGGCTGGAAAGGCTGTGGCTGCTGCTTCTGGGAAACCTCTACTCATCGCAGCTGCCTCCCTCCTTGGCCCCGATTTTAGTCTCATTTTCGTTGTTGTGGGGGGGGGGGTGTAAAAAAAAAAAAACCCCGACAAAAAGCAACTCAGGGGAGAAGGGCCATGTTTTAGCTGACAGGATTGAAGCAGCTAATCACATTGTAGTCAAAGTGGAGAGAGAATGAATGTTTACACGCCCGGTGCCCGGCTAGCTTTCTCTACCCTATAGTCCAGGGTCTTCTGTATAGGGATTGGTGCCGCCCACAGTGGGCTCCGTCTTCCCACATCGGTTAACACTGATAATGAAGAGAGTCACGTGATAGTCATAATAGGCTGATTTAGACAAACCTCGTTGAGATGAGACTCTCTTCCCAGGTGAGCCTAGATTATGTCAACTTGACCAAACTATCGAGCCTGGAGAAATGACTCTGTGGTTGCGAGTCCTTGCTGCTCCTCTGGAAAGCATGAGTTTGGTTCCCAGCATCCATGTCTGACAGCTCAGAACCACCTGGAACTCCAGCTCCGGGGCCTCCAACACCTCTTCTGGCCTTCTCAGGCACCACACCCGTGTGTGTATAGACCCAGACAAACACATACGTAGAGATTTTGTTAGATTAATTTTTATTCATATGAGTACACTGCCGCTGTCTTCAGACACACCAGAAGAGGGTGTTGGATCTCATTACGGATGGTTGTGAGCCACCATGTGCTTGCTGGGAATTGAACTCTGGACCTCTGGTAGAGCAGCCGGTGTTCTTAACCACTGAGCCATCTCTCCAACCCCCCTGACATGTAGATTTAAAAAAGAAAAACGGCAGCCTCCCTCCCAGTCCAGCCCTTCTCCTCAGCACCAGGGTCCCCGTGCTCTCCCCTCCAGATCATCATGGATTCCAGCATCTCGAAGCAGGCCCTCAGTGAGATCGAGACCAGACACAGCGAGATTATCAAGTTGGAGAACAGCATCCGGGAACTTCATGACATGTTCATGGACATGGCCATGCTGGTGGAGAGCCAGGTGAGCACCCTCGTTCCTGATGCTGGCCTCTGGTCCCCCCCTGCAGCACCCCAGGGCCACACTAACCCCTTCCCTTTCCACCCACCATGCTGCCCTGCCCGGGAGGGACAGAGGATCTTCAGGTAACCGTAGACTGTTGTAAGGTCCTCCAGGGTTCCTATTGCATGGCTCTGCTAGGTCCCTTAGGCCCTGCATGGTCCCAACCCTCAACCCAGCCCTGTCCTGGCTTCGTGAGCTCTACCAAGGGCCTCTCTAAACTGGCTGCCTCGCTAGACACAGAACGCACAGCGGTGAGCTGGGCAGCTGAGCGGTGCTTACAGGAGTGAACAGCTGTTGGGTGGGAAACGGTCGCACGGCCTCTAATAGAACAAATGGATTGGTCCTTAGTTCCGGGATCTCAGGAGAGTCCTAGGTAGGCGTGTTCAGCATGTGGCCTAAAGGTTGAGATTGTGTATGCATGTGTACATGCACACATGCTTGCATGTGTGTGTGTATGCGTGTGTCTGTGCACACACTTGGTACTTTTGAGGCAGGGTCTCTTATTAGATCTGAAGTTTACCAAAGCAGCTTTGCCAGCTGGCCAGTGAGCCTCTGGTCTTCCTGTTTCCAGCTCCCAGGGGTCGGGGTGCAGACACGTGCCTGACATCGTACACAGGTGCTCAGGGTTAAAACCGAGGTGCCTGTCAACAGAGCCATCTCAGCAAGTTTATTTTCTTTCTTTCTTTCTTTCTTTCTTTCTTTCTTTCTTTCTTTCTTTCTTTCTTTCTTTCTTTCTTTCTTTCTTTCTTTCATTTTGGGCTGGAGAGATGACTCAGCGGTGAAGAGCACTGACTGCTCTCCCTGAGGCCCTGAGTTCAAATCCCAACAACTACCTGGTGGCTCACAACCATCCGTAATGAAATCTGACGCCCTCTTCTGGCATGTCTGAAGACAGCTACAGTGTACTTAGATATAACAATAAATAAATCTTTAA